>NW_026863259.1:0-132846 GCF_026571515.1 Ruditapes philippinarum
TTGAAACTAAAAAAAAAATCGGCATGATCTATGAAACATTTTTATTTTACACTGATACCCAATAAAAATAAAGAAAGTAATTTGTAAATAGTAATAATAGTCAAATTAGGTTTCGGCGGATTTGTACCGGTCGCAACACTTCTTAACTATAACTTTTTTAATTTCTTGAATTGATTTATTCAGCTCCCATTTTTGGTACTTTCATTTTTTTTTTTTTTTTTTTTTTGAGATGATTCTAAAACGAACTTACGTAAATCTCCTTGCGAACAGTCAGTTCCCTGCCAGCCAACGCTACACTGACACTTGTATGTAGAAGCATGTACTCTCACACAATGTCCATGTTCACTACAGTGATGATGACACTGCTCTAAACCAGCTGAAAAACAATACAACTAAACATCATTAAACAGTAATTATTCCGTTTTGAACAGTAAATGAGTGAATCTGGGGTACAAGAGAATTTCACCTATTTTCGCGAGTCATTTTTCAGTATAATCAAACTAAAGATAATGTCCTTCTTATTGTGGTCAATAATTTTCATACTAAATTATTATTTAAGTACACAGACTTTGTTTAATGACTACAGGAACATGATTAAACGATGGCAATGCATCTCAATTGAATCGTGAAGTAAAATACGCTTAGCTTATTGAAAACTTATAAACTGTATTCGTCTGCTTGGTGCCCAACTCTAAGCATTTCCGATTGTCCTGTTCAACTAGATATTTTAGGGAGGGGCTTGAGAGGGGGCTGTGGGGCTTCTATCCACGAATGCTGCTCTTTTTCATTATCTTTGTTATTCTTACATTAACTTTCTTCGAAGAATAGTTTATGTGCACCATGCGCACCAATTATTTGTCTGGTAAAATGTTTTCAGGTCACAATATGTCAAAGTCTATATTCTTTTAAAGGCTGTTTTTCTTATCTTGTAAGGTTTTTAATGGTTATTAATGTTTTGTTATAAAAATGTTCAAGAATAAACATTAATGTTGTATATGTCTTTTCTTTCCAAAATGTCTAAAAAAGTTTCACATTCAATTTCTTGTGATGTCAAATGATGGTTTACTCAAAATATGCTTACCACCGCCTGGAGCTGTGCACAGTTGAAACTGTAGAAATACAATTAAAGTCACAGAAACTGTAAATGAAAGAGAAAAAAACATTGACTAAATATTATAATTGGCGTTCTTTGTTTGTTTTGTTTTCTTTGCAGTGAAATAAGAAATATTTGAACTAAATTTGTATCTCATTGTTTAAAATTGCATTGCATTGAAATACTTTCTTTTTTATGTGATACGACGTTCACAATAGATACGGATTTAACTCAATACAGTGTTGGAGCAGTACCCCTAGACGCTTGCAGAAGTGGTGATCAAACAATAGACAAATATCGTGTGTTTTTTGTTGTTGTTGATGTTGTTGTTGTTTTTACATTTTACTGTCATTATTGGTAAGAGACGAATTAGGCGTTTAAAAATACTTTATTGATTATAAATTATATGTTTATTATGGATTATAGTGACCGAGGACGAGAAGATTTCCTGTAGGGAAAACCCGAGATACCACCAAAACCATGATATTTCCACATAACAGTCGAATTCGATATATTATAACTGTTTTAATATCGCATGATAAACAAAAAATAAGAATTTCTGATTGATTAAAAATTCAATTTATGTTTTGCTTCCCTTAAATTAAATCCCCCCAACGAAACTTCTGTTATTTTTTATGGTACATGTGCATATATGTAAATGACAAATTTTTTCTTCTCTATTTCAATGAAAACAAATATTGTTTTTTTCGGGGACTTGACATTGAAAAAATTGCATGCGAGAATATCTACTCATGAAAATGTTTATACAGACAGTTATTCCTTGCACTCTATAATTACATTCAGGAAATAGGATTATTGAGACCTATAAACAAGTTCAAGCCCAGAAAAAAATTTTTCTAAAACTGACAACCAAATCCATAAAAGTATTTTTAACGGCATGGTGCGGCGATTTTTCTTTGATGTTCCTAAGCTGTTGTATGCCAGTAATTATTGGTAATCACGCACATTGCGATGTCTCAGATAACGCACACTCCTTAAGAAAAAGTGTGCGTTGTTTCAAATAAAGCACAGTCATCTAAGTACACATGGTTCATGCATTTCCGTGACCGTAGACAAAAACACAATGGTCAATGGACGATACCAAAATTTAGGCTGGATAGAAAAACTAATATATTCAGACTGGGGAAAAGTAATGGGGTACTGGGGACTGGATATGACTGTCAGTTTAGAAAAAAACCTTTTGTTCGGGGCTTGAACAAACTTGTTTATATTATTTATTATAATAAATTACAAACATTACGTAAACCGTAAATTGTTTTCATTTCTTTTCATGTTTTTATTATTTTTTCTTATAACCATATTTTTTATAAGGCAATGAAATACAAAAGTTTACCTTGCAATTTGACAAATTTCACCATTGTTGATTTTGGGCGCTTTAATCGCTAATGAGATATTACAACTTATGACTTACATGACAGTTTTGCGGCAAGGAAGTACAGTTATGGGTCGACTCTAGATAAGGGAAACGTTTATATTTTTTTAGGCCCAAAGTTAAAACATTGGTACAAAAGTGTACATTTAAATTGGGAAAAACTTAAGCCCTTTTCCTTTGCTTTATTGTGAAAATTTTCTAACTTGATTTGATCATTCCAAAAGAGAAAAAACAAATTTAAGGCAAATATGAAGGGTAAAATGGGGATCGGGAAACCCCCATTTTATTCTGATTAAACTGACATCTGTTTTTGTTTTTCAAAGGGATAACCATGCCAAAATTGGGAAAAGGGGAAATTTTATTATAACGTTTTGGGATTAGGGAAAAGGGGTTCCCGTATCCCAAAGGGCCTTTAAATTTCTTTATTTTTCTTTTTAAAACTATAAGGGGATAATAAACGGCCGCATTACATAAAAATAAATCGCTTTTAAATTTGTGTCCATGGGGCCTGGGGGTCAACACACTTAACTTTCGCAGACCTATTTCAATTTTGCGATACGACAGGGGCAACAGTTACAAAGTCGGTTATATCGCCAAAGGGGATTTTAAACTAAACAAAATTTTGAATTTCAAACAGGTTTTCCAACCCAGTATCGTAAAAATATTTAATCCCCGGGCATTGGGAAAATCCCCGCCCAATTTTAAAAAGGAATTTTCTGCCCGGGCTAGTTTTTGGGATGCCTTTTAAATTTTTTTTTAGACCCTTGACAAACGTAAAAAGGAAAAAGGAAGCGCCCTTTTTGGTTTTTTGAAATTTTTCTCGTGTCGCCCAAAAAGATGGGGCATACATTCATGTACCCCGATTTCATAACCTAAAAAAAAGGGAAGGCATGAAAATTTTAACTACATTAACTTGATTTATGATGAGATTTGAAAATTGAATATTCTAGTTTTAGTTTTAGATTATTTTTAAACAAACTCACAGTATTATTACAAAATAAAACCAATTAATTTTACAAGTGCCGGGCATGAGTTATCGAGAAAAGGATTTGGCTTTTTAAAAGCCTTCTCCTTTAATATCGTAAAATGGATAAAATCAGATGGTCAATAAGATTCTAGTATTTTCCAATTCGTAAGTTTAAAAATTCCCGCTGATAATAAACTCAACCGAAGGAAACCACTTAGAGCAGAAAGAAAAAATAAACAGGAAACCATATTTAAATAATTTTTTCGTCGCCTAAAAGTTTTTAAAGCATTATTTCTTCAGAAACAATATTAAAATAAATAGAAAAGCTATTCACTTGCCAGCAAATTACCATCGTCAGTCATTTTAATGCGTTGGGGATTTTTGCTTTTTTCAATAGAAAATGGTAAATGATACGAAAATGGCTTTATTTATTTTTTATTTATTTTTTTTTTTTTTATAGAATAATTATAAAAAGTTTATTGAACAAATTGACTCTAAACTGTTTTTCTGTGGTATAAAATGCATAGTAGTATAAATAAGTGCGCGCACTTTCTCCCAACATTTGAACATTTCGGAAAAATCATTTCCTGGATATTGTGGCTTTCTCTGAGAATATGTTCACAAAATATGATGTTTAAAGTCATTTATTGGATTGAATCTACAGGAAAGATAAACTGATTTTAACAGCCTTAAACTCCATGTTATTGAAATCGGACCTAACTAGGAGTACTTAAGTCCTAATTTAGAGTTTTGAATAAACTTTTTAATAAACAACAAATTTCGACAAGATGACGAGGCTATTCAAATAACCTAGTAATTGAATAAGGTTTATCGATCAAATGTTTATCAAGTTTTATCAATCAGTGACTTTAGTATGCTTTATCATTTACCCAGTGTTGTTAAGGACAAATACACTAACAATAAAGCAATACTAAAACACTGATTACTCGTAGACTTATACTTTTTTAAAATGCAAAAGATAGTTAATAGTTAATTGTATGTGGGTAAAAAATGATAATACTTTATTTCATGACAAAATTCTCAACCACTTTGTCGATATGGCGTCGATTCATATGCTTACAATATTAGAAACTATCTATATAGCACAGTTTTTAAGTATTTATAGCAGCAAACCAGCTAATTTTCAAGCAATTACTTGAATCTTCAATCTTTTTTTACTTTTTCTAAATTTTTAAGTACAAATTGTCTCAATGCTTCGATTTTCTTCGAAATGTCTTGCTCAATTTGGGAGGCAATGCAGCTTTAAAGTACCGAAGGGACAATAACTCAACTATAAAAATGGCTTAATTTGCAATTTCTACTACCCCAATACAGCAATTTAATCTTTCTTAAAGACCAATATTAAAACGTAACTGTATTAAAGAATTCGAAGCATTGGAATCGCTTCAGGTATTTTCCGAAAAAATAATTTTAAAGGAAAATTGAGAACAATTAAATTTAGGGTTATCGGACGGCATGTTTCGGCATCAACTTATAAAACACCGACCTGGTTGGTTTTAGAACTTACGTATTAAACTTTGGTTCGAAATTAGTTATTAAAGTTCCCTGCTTAGCCATTGCTTCCCCCTGGCACTTGTAATATAGAACAGAGTCTTTCACACAATGTCCATGGATGACATTGTGTTGACAGTGTTGCTCAAGAGCATCTGTAAATCAGTAAAAATGGTCGTGATTTTCGAGTGACATATGATTATACAGCGTATAAACAAACGCTGGGATGTAATAGCTCGCAACACTTTTTTTGCAGAGCATATTTTCAATCGAGCTTAAATAAAATTGTTTGAAACTGAAACAAAACCGCCATGACGCCTTTATAATGTACATAACCATTTCTAATTTTGCACTAATAGTAAATACAATGAAAATAAAGGAAGATAATTGTAAAATAAGTAACAATAGGGCCAAATTAGGTTTCGGGCGATTTTTATACTCCGGTCGCCACCACTACTAATCCATACTTTTTAATTGGTTTTAAATGGATTTGTTCAGCATCCCACTTTTGGTAATGTTCCATTTTCAGTTTTTGAGAGGGCAAGATGACCATTTAAAATAATAACCTGGTAAGACTGTTCTTTACTGATTACAAAGGCTTTCCACCTATCCAGGGCTTAACATAGTTACTGACTATACGAACTTACGTAAATCAACTTGCGAACAGTCAGTTCCCTGCCAGCCAACGATACACTGACACTTGTATGTAGAAGCATGCATTTCACACAATGTCCATGTTCACTACAGTGATGTTGACACTGCTCTAAACCAGCTGAAAAACAATACAACTAAACATCATTAAACAGTCATTATTCCGTTTTGAACAGTAAATGAGTGAATCTGGGGTGCAAGAGAATTTCACCTATTTTCGCGAGTCATTTTTCAGTATAATCAAACTAAAGATAATGTCCTCCTAATTGTGTTCAATAATTTTCATATCAAATTATTATTTGAGTACACAGACTTTGTTTCCTGACTACACGTACATATTTTAACAATAACGTACAATGCTACTCAATCGAACCATGAAGTAAGCTAATTACGCTTGTTGAAAACTTATAAACTGTATTCGTTTTCCACTTTTCTGCTCAGTGCCTCACTCGGAGCAATTCCGGTTGTCCTGTTCAACTAGATGTTGTTTGGAGGGGCATTAGGCTTCTATCCGTGCATGCCGCTCTTCTATTTTATCTTTGGTCTTCGTTACATTAACTTTCTTCTCTACGCCTAGCACAATTTGTGCGATAAACGTTTTCAGAAAACAATATGATGCTTTGAAGACTTTTTTGTTTTGTTTTTATCTCTCTTTGTACCTACCTATCTACCCTTCCACCCAGGGACTCACCGATATTTTCATAATCATATTGTGGCGTTAAATTTAATATTTTATATATTATTACAAGCTAAATTATACTCATAAAGCAATGAAAAACTATAATTTACCTTGCAATTTGACAAGTTTCGCCATGATTGTTGATTTTGTCGCTATTTTTTGGGGGAGAATTTTGATACTGTAGACAATTGACACTGGCGACGCAGGACACGCCTAAAATCGCTTAAATCGCTAATGAGATATTACAAATTATAACTTACGTAATGTATCATTTAATTTCTTTTTAATTCAACAATGAAATTGAAATTATATGTTCCTTTTAATTATGTTTATGTAGACAGAAAAATCAACAGATACAAGTTTTTAAAAATCAGCCCGACAATTAATTTATAATTATGTTGTTCTTTAAAACATCGCTTTAATATTTTCAAATAGTCCTCGCTGTTGAAAGTAAATATTGCTTTTTTATGTTGTGAAATAATCAATTTAAATTTTTAATGTTGGCTTCTATTTTCATGCAACGGTATTTAATGTCAAGATTTTAGAAAACCTTAACCAAAAATATAAAGATGTGGGAAAATATATTTTTTATAAGTTTACGTAAAACAGTAAACAATGGCTACAACTGCAAATGAATTCGATTTGGATAAAACATGACTGTAGGCCTATATGCACCTAAAATAAGGTTATATGAAATTCACAGCATTTTTATCTGACCATGTACCTGGCATAAGAAAAACAATATATGTCAAACAAATAGACAGAAATGTGTATGCTGATTTTCTAAGAAATATCAGCCGGGGCGATCGTTTTTTCAAGTCCAATTTCATGTCCATGCGCCTGGAATGAATTTCCTAGCCCTACCGTGACATAGGTTTAGAAGTACTCCAAAATAGCCAAAATTATTTTTCTCACAGCAAAATATTTTGGGCGATCTTCACTTAAGATGTTATCATTTGCATGCGTTTCCAAAAAGTTTGAAATAGAACGGGAAATGTTGAACATAGTTTCTGCCGATCTGGGTACAACTATGGCGCTTGGTATATTGAAATTCCTGTGTATGCCTCTTGAATTAGATTTTGACCTTTTCTTTCCAAATTTTTTCAAAACTGTATGGGAAAAATTTAAAAATTTTTGGGATGGGGAAAATTAAAATTTCGGCAATGCTTTTTGGAAATTCCCCCATTTCCGTTCCCAAAAATTTTCGTTTTACCATTTGTGTTTAATTTTCAAAAAAAAATTTATCCCGGGGTTTCCCTTTTTATGTTTAAAATTTAAAGGGAAATTTATCACAAAAGTTTTAAAAATTTCCCTTTTCCATTAAATTTTCCCCAATTTCTTAAAACCAGAAGTATTTTTTAAAGAACTTTGGCCCCAAGTAACACTGATTAACATGCAAAAATATGTAAATTCTAAGTTTTCAGTACAAAAAGAAATGTTAGAAATGCTTGCATAACAATGACATAATAATTATTTCTTGTAGCTAAGAAAATACCTATTTTTTAAACATTCAAATCAAAGTATAACATATCATTATTGATGATTTTTCAAAGAAGGACAACTTCTTTTTCAAGTATCTCTTTTTTCGGACTTATTTTATGTTTGACTTCATAAATTTTGTAATCATTTACATATATAAATAAAATATATCCTCATTCCTCAACATTTTATTTTACAATATCCTTAACATTTTATTTTATAGTGGCAAAACTACCCCTTACATTTTATTTTAGAGCTATCCTTCAAATTTTATTTTAGAATAATAAGAACTATCACTTTAATTTTTATTAAAGAATGGTTAGAAATATCCTTTACATTTTATTTTAGAATGACCAATGAGATTCTCGATTTCAGTTTGTTATTTTAAAATACCGATGGAAATTCTTTTTTATACGAGTATTCATTCCTTCCCAGTTAAACTGGCTTCGTCCGAATAATTTATTGTGCTTTGTTATATAAAGTTACGTAATAAAATGTAATGGTATGTTGAGTTGTGTTATGTTGATTTCCTATACGAAATTTTGGCACAGATTCTGGGATGACTTAATTGGCACTGAATTGGCACGGAATCAGTGATTTGACGGAAACACGAATTCCGTGTCATTCTGTCTCGAAAGGAAAACACTTTGTTGACTTTTCTGGGCAGAAAACTAGGATGATTCCGGCTGGAATTTCATTTTTAACAGAATTTTGTTCTTAAACATTTCATCTTTGACAGAATTTTCAACATTGAAATTTTCTTGGGACGGAAGGGTCTACATTATGGGCGGAATTTTAAACTTTAACATTTTTCTTGAACAGGATTTCACATATAAGTTGTCCGAATCATAATTGTACTCTTGTTTTTGAACATACAGACATTGAAATCTTGTTGTGTTTTTTTTACCTACTGCACTTCTTAATCTTGCTGAAGTATGATATTTGACTAAGAATTACTGGTGTATTTTTAGAATTAATAGGTTTACTTTTTTAGATATTTAGGCCTGTTTCTTAGATATTGCGACAAATGATATATTGACAGAAAATACTTATTTAACAGAACTTTTTTGTTCTGAAAGATCTGTAATAATTTAAGTGTAGAATTTGAAAACATTCACGTTAAAAATGCTTAGTTTATAATATAACGATTTTTTATACAGCTTGTATATAATGTAATGTAACTTTAGATATGATTTTAGGACATCATCTGAAAGCAACATTGAAATAAAAATGCTGTTTAAAGTTGAATATACTATAGAATATAGGACAGCCTAAAGGACAAGATAGTGTGCTTGCCATTTTAAATTCTAAGAATTCATGTCTTTGTATAAAAAACAAAAAATAAAAAGTGCATGAAATAATCTCATATATCATGCTCTTATAAAAATGATCAACCGATATGCCCAATAGTTGCTTTTATTTAGGTAAATAAATAAATACTACATCCACTGAGATTTTACACTTAACAGATCAGAGCTCTGAGAAAACTCATCTAACCTGCATTTCCCCACCATCTTTGCATGACTAATTTACTCACTGGTCATTCTGAAGATCAGGCTGTTCCATGTGACTATTTTGGGGAGATATCACATTATAAATTTCATAGCAATCTTTTTTGTATTTGGACTAAAGGATATGTATTAAATTTTGTGAAAGAAAATTTAATGTGATATTTTTATCCAGAAATTTGTGATCATGTTAAACTCATAAAAATCCGCCCCACAAATTCCTATTCTGAACCCCGTCCCAGAATTCCACCCAGAATGTTGTTTGATAATTCCGTTTCAAATTGCGCTCCGAAATTCCGCCCAAAGATTTCCCTTCCAACTTCCGCCCCAAGATTTCGCTTCAAAATTCCGCCTAACTCATTTGCATATTTCGTCCAAATTCCACAATTTTCCCCTGGCATCCGCCCAGAATCCATGAAAAAGGCAAATGGTTAAGTTTAACACTTGTATGTTCGGGGGAGAATTTAAATTTCAAGGCGGAATCTGCCATTGAATTCTGTCCAATTTCCGTGCAGAATACTCGTATTTCGTACAGGTTACGCTGTGAGGTGGTAAAGTTTAATATAGTGAATTAACGGGTCGGGTCTTCCAATACAATGTACTTAAAAAAGGTATTATCATAGGAAGCTCAGGAAAGACCGGTAGGGAACTTTTAATATCATGATTTGACAATTTGAATTTCACGAATTTTTATTTTAATTACTGAATTCATGAAGGTTAAATCGTGAATTCATTAAGTTTAATTCGAGAATTTTGGAAGTTTACTCATGAATTCATGATGTTAAAATGTTCCAATCGGCCTTTCCTATAAGTGTTCACAATTTCGTAAAGTAAAGAATAATGTACAGGACTAAAGGAAAATTTGAAAGAGGGAAAATTGCAAAATGTCGACATTGTTTGAAAGCATTCCCAGGGTAATTAACAGAGTATAATAGCATATTTCACGTTGACATTTGTTAAAATGCCATATCAATTAGTTGTCAAATAATTGAATTTAACGGTTAGGAATAAATGCTTTATTAGTCCCACCCTCCTCCCTTCCGAAAAGAAATCGTAGTTTGACATTATTACACTCGTGTTATTATTAAGTTTCACACATTTTCCGTAAGTCATGATTTATTAAGTATGAGATGAGGCGTGTCCTGTGTCGCCAGCGTCTATTGTCAAAATTCTCTCAAAAAAATCATGTATTTTTTTCTTTATTTGATACGAGTTTGATATGTTGATCGTCATGGAATGACCGAAAAACAAGAGTTCATTTCAAAAAATTAAAATTCAGGAAAAGAAGTTATCGAAGGCTATTAAAAATACTTTATAGCACTGAGATAGAGCATATTCTTTAATGACATATATAACAATAACGAACGACATGGAAACGTAATAGCACTGAGATAAAGTATAATTTTAAATGACATACACCACAATAAGCCATTAAACGCAATGAAAATGTTAAAGCACTGAGATAAAGTGTAATCTTTAATAACATGTATCACAATAACACCATCGAACGCCATGGAAACTGTAAATCTCAAAGAAGCAAGTTCGTCGTCGGGAAACTTGGCACAAATAGTCACTATAATCGTCGGGAAACTTGGCACAAATAGTCACTATAATAAGACAATGTGTCATGCGTAACACCTGCACACCTATCTCCAAGGTCAAGGTCACACTTAGAGGTCAAAAATTTACATAGTCTGTTATAGGGTATATTTTGTGTCCAGTCTATAACTTTTTCATAGATCAAGGGATTTTAAAAATACTTTGCACAAATCACAATAATAAGACGATATGTCAGGCGCAAAACATGGGTCCCTACCTCCAATGTCTCACTTAGAGGTCAAAGATTAACATAGTCTGTTATAGGGTATATTTTGTGTCCGATCTATAACTTGTTCATAGTTCAAGGGATTTTGAAAATATTTGGCACACATATTTACAATAATAAGACGATATGCCATGCACAACACCTGCACCTTTACTTAGCTATCTCGTGGCCACGACTTAGTAACTCGTGGCCGCGACATAGTATCTCGTGGCCACGACTTAGCTTTCTCGTGGCCACGACTTAGTAAATTGTGGCCACGACATAGTATCTCGTGGCCACGAGATAAATAAAAACACACACATGTCACCTTTGTGCCACCGTAGTTAAGGTCACACTTAGAGGTCAAAGCTTAACATGATAGATTTTTCATTTTATTTCTTTAATAATTTTATTGTTGCATTTGCAGATCTAGCATTGATCATAATTTTGAACTGAAAGTCCTGAGATCCATACCTCAATCTTTTGAAATAGCACAATTTTATGCTTCATATAAAACATCCCTGAGGCGGGGGGACGTTGGTAACTCTGTTACAAATTCTTGTTTTAAAAAAGACAGAAACGTTTTCTCTATTTTCTGGAACAGCTGCAATTTCTTTCTATTTCAAGTTCTCAAATTGGTCTTCATCATGTTCATTTTATAGAAGACTAAAGCGTTTCCCCTATTTCTTAGGAAAATTTGCAATTATTTCCTAAGGCATATTTCTCGATGCATATACTATTTATTCATTAAAAGCCCCCATTGAGCCCCAAAAATGCTGAAATTGATATTTTTTCAACGGCCTTTCACTCTTGATGTTTTATTTCAGTTTCCTAAATAGAGCTTATTGGCCAAATAGCACTCGCCTTTTGCTCCTGTGGCATATATAAGTAATAGGTATAGTTATAATGATTTAGAATTTTGAATTGAAGTAAAATAAACAGTTTTTACATTAACGATTATTTCACTTCAAGCACTTTTCTGTTCAAATGATATGCGCGTATCATGCTTCACTTCAATTCTTAAAACATTACAAAACAATTTTTGCCCTTTTTAGAGAAAATAATATGTATTTATTTTTGAGAGATAATGTGCCTTTAAAGTATATGAACATTTACAGCGCAAAAGATCACTTTAATTGCTTTTGTTTTCTGTTCAAGCGCGCCTTTCATCGAGCTTCAATGGAAGAAGCGTTATAATATACTCTTGATATTCTTCTATTATCTTGAGAAAATGAAGAAGAATTTGTCTTATCAAAATCAATTAAAATATAGCGCCTTGATCTATATTACTCTCATCCATTCCATATGCTCCCATACATCAGATAACTAATACTATTATACAACTTTAAAACATTTAAATGTTTACAAATTATTTTTCTAACCACTATTCATATTTAAGCCCATGTCGTATGTGAGAAGAATCTATTTTCTGAAACTGCCTAACTGGCTGGGTGCCTCGTGATGGCATTCTGTAGTCTGGAATGTTCCCCTATTTTCTTTGGGGCTTCCTTAATTGTCTCATGTTTAGGAATGCCAAAAATATGAGACATTGAAAATAATAATTCACCTCTTATTTTCATTAAACGCCAATTAGTCTGCCTTGGAAGCAACATCTCGGGTATGTACTTTAAATGTTCTTTGTTTACACTCTTTGCTTATACGGCACTTTATAAGCCCCTTCTGACACAATCATATATGATAAGGAAGGTAGTCCAGCTACATCACTCATTACTGCTTAAAATAACGCTTTTAAATGAGAATGCAATGAGGGCATACTGCATGGCCAGGCTCCTGAAATATGTAATTTTTTCGTTGATTTACGTCCTCTCGTTGAGCAACTTACACATACTCCGTGATAAACATACTCTACTTCTTTATGGACAAAAAAAAACTTTTTCATTTTTCCTGCAAAAACATTTAATAAAACATGGTAGATTAAAGGGTCTTTACATATTTCCAACATCAAGAGACATTAACAATGAATGTCATCGTGGAATATGTTCCTTATACTAAAATTTAAATATCAAACAGCCTGACACGTGTTTATTCTGCATATTTTATGACTGTTAAAGAGATATTCAGGCAAAATAATGACAAAAATATTAAAATGATCTTATGTACTCAAATCACGCTAAAATGACTTTTCTTGAAGTTTCAGCATAAATTTCTGTTTAAATTTTATATATTTTGGGTTTGAAGCGTAAATATATCTATATATTTTTAACAAAATTTAGACGCCAATAGAATCACCAGATAGTTTTATAACAAGTCAGGTGACTTGAACAGACCATTGAAGTTACAATAACAGATATTGTGGATTGAAACAAGCCTAAGTCATTCATTTGATATTTTCTTTAACGTTTCCAGAGTTCACTTTGACAACTATTGTGAAATGCTAGCGCTCTTTACCTGACCCACGCGGGTCAAGTTAGGAAACCATCATTTTATTTTTTATATGGAGAAAAGTTTTTTGTTCCTTTGACTGTCTAATATATTTATTTTGAGAGCATTTACAGAATAATGAATGAAAAATTCAAAACTAAGAAATGAAAATTTTGCCTGTGTCTCCCTTTAAACTTTCAATAATAAAACAAACAAACAAAATAATAATAGATATTTACCATAATAGCTAGTACTTTTAACACAATAGTTGCTCTTAGAAAGATCCATAAACCTTGAAAACAAATAGGCAACACCTCTAAGAAAGAAGGACACTCGCATCTACCGAAGAAATGAAATGGGAACAAACTTTCGAAGCGCAATCTTCACATGCTTTCGTTGTGGAACATTTTTCGTTACTCGCGTCAGGACCCAGTGATGTGATATACAAAGTTTCGGTCTTTAAATTCAATTTTTAAATGTGCAATTTCATAATCTTTTCGTGGTAAACTGTTTAGACACTTGAAAATAGCACGGCTTTCAAAGGTCAAACTTTTGGCGTGATTTTTACCAAATTTCAAAGGAGTGATCAGTATCATACCTTGATTTTGGAGACATATGTTTTTGTGACAAAAACTACTTCTAGTTAGTTTGTTTGTTTTTTTTTGGGGGGGGGGTTTTGTTTGTTGTTGTTGTTTCGCAGTCATTGCCCCTTAAAGGTCTATTTTCGAGTTAAATAACCTTGTCCACGCTACATCTCCGAAACCACTGGGGGATTTCACTGAAACTTCAAAGGTTTGTTTGTCACCATGCCGTTGTGCATAGTGTCCAATAGATAGGAAATTGGGAAATTTCAGAGACAGTTCACAGTGTTTGTTTGTACCCATGTTATGCATAGTGTCTTGTTTTTCTACTTGAATCTTTTTGGGGCAAAGTTATGAACCCTACATGGCCAATTTTCGGGTGAAGTAAGCTTGTACGCGCTTCATCTCTAAAGCCGCTGGGGGAGGGGGGGTCAGTGAAACTTCACAGGACTGTTTGTCACCGAGTCTAAAGTTTGCTTTCTCAGTATATTAACTTTGTCCATCCTTCATCTCCAAAACCACTTTGGAAATTTCAATTAAGTTAACGTCTATAAAGTTGTTTGCATGGTGTCTAGTTGTGCATTGTGCCATTATTTTGTGCATGAATTTTTTTCACACAGCTATAGGCCGTTTATGATGCATTTTTTAGTAAAATTTGTTTAGACTGTTTCTCCTACACATCTAGTGTATTTTCAATGAAATTTTAGGAATAATATTTATCAAAGGCGGTCGGACTCATATTTAATTAAATATCTAAGGTAATTTTATGTCAAAGCTTCCTTTCGGGGGCATAAGTCGCTTTTCAGTGACAGCTCTTGCTTTTCTTTTACTACTCGTTTATGTTTACAAAGTTCTTTATCATAACCCCTCGAGCAAGGAAACGAATGTCAGCCATTGTAAAACACATTAGACCTTACAGCTATATTAACTATTTAGGTGTGAAAATCTAATTGTTTACTAATGTGATAATGTATAAAGGAACTTCCAAAATAGTTATAAATCAGAGCGGGCGATGTGGTGCAGTGGTAACACTGTCTGACTACAGGTCTAGGGGTTGCGAGTTCGATCCCCCGCTACTCCACTGAAAAAAGCATTACAATAAAAACTACTCACACACTGACGTGACACACAGGACACTACTAACAACATACTAACACACACGACACTACTCAAACACTGACACAGAACACCACTTAACACTGACCTGACACACAGGGCACTACTGACATACTGACACAGGGCACTACTGACATACTGACACATGACACTCCTGGTATACTAAACACTACTGACATACTGACAAAGGGCACTACTGTCATACTTACACAGAGCACTACTGACATACTGACACATGACACTCCTGGTATACTAAACACTACTGACATACTTACACAGGACACTACTGACATACTGACACAGAGCACTTCTGACATACTGACACATGACACTCCTGGCATACTAAACACTACTGACATACTGACACAGGGCACTACTGTCATACTGACACAGGGCACTACTGACACAGGACACTACTGACATACTGACACAGTGCACTACTGACATACTGACACAGGACACTCCTGGTATACTAAACACTACTGACATACTGACACAGGACACTACTGACATACTGACACAGAGCACTACTGACATACTGACACATGACACTCCTGGCATACTAAACACTACTGACATACTGACACAGGGCACTACTGTCATACTGCCACAGGGCACTACTGACACAGGACACTACTGACACAGGACACTACTGACATACTGACACAGGACACTACTGACATACTGACACAGGACACTACTAACATACTAACACAGGGCACTACTGACATACAGGACACTACTGACACAGGACACTACTGACATACAAACAGGGCACTACTGACATACTGACACAGGACACTACTAACAAAACTGACACAGGACACAAACTGACATACTGACACAGCGCACAAATGACACAGGACACTACTGACACAGGACACTACTGACACAGGATACAACTGACACAGCGCACATGTGACACAGGACACACCTGACACACAGAGCACTACTGACATACCGACACAGGACACTCCTGGCATACTAAACACTACTGACATACTGACACAGGGAACTACTGACACAGGACACTACTGACATACTGACACAGGACACTACTGACATACTGGACACTACTGACATACTGACACAGGACACTACTGACATACACACAGGGCACTACTGACATACTGACACAGGACACTACTGACATACTGACACAGGACACAACTGACTCAGCGCACATGTGACACAGGACACACCTGACACACATAGCACTATTCATAACACACAGTCAACTGACACTACTCACAAAGCGTACATGACTCACAGGGCACTACTGAAACACTGACTTGACAAGTAGGACACTTCTCACAAACGACACACATGACTCAAAAACAGACATGATGCAACAGACACTCACACATGACACAACTGACCCGCCAGACACTACTAACTACACTACGCACACATCGAACATGGCACTAACACATGGCACTACTCACAGCACACTTCGCACACAGCGAACATGACTCAGATGGAATTTCTCAATCACAGATCTGACGCAAACACTGACCCGACTCTATGTAGACAGAGAACATAACTCACAGAACACAACACTCACTGCCTTGACACTTCAATCATATAATGAAAAATGGAATAACTTCAAAAAGTAAAAGAACCAGGTTTAGTATTCTTTGCTGATTATGTAAACCATTTGATCAGTTGAAAAGCTCAATTTATGGGTCAAACGTTTTACACACATATTTCAAGAATAAAAACGATCACACACTGACACTTAATAACGATCATTTCTCATAACCTTTTTCCACAAGGATGTCCTTTATCATCGTAATTGTTCATCGTATGTGTAGAAATTTTATCCAATTAGATAGAAAAAAAAATAATAAAATTCAAGTGAACATCTGATTCAGCATTTTATTCTGGTTAGATAACAAAAAAATTCAAACATAAGTTTCGAACCTAAACTTATAGAATTTTTGAATTACTTAAAACAAAGGCAATACACAAAGCTTACTCTGATTGAAAAAGTAATGGCGATAAAAAAAACTTTTGCATTGCCAAAATTAATATAAACTTTTTCGATATTAGCAAATCCATCTAATGATAAGAAGAAAAAATAACTAGAGCAATATGTTTCATTTTCTATGGTCAGAAAAAAAAACATAAAAAAATCAAACGCAAAACTATAAAACTTAACATTAAAATTAATGGGTAAAAGTGATAGCCATTACTTTTTTATCTTAATGCATTTAAAAGCAAGATGGGTAAAAACGTATATAAACAAAGAAAATGAGGTTCGTAGACACCTTTTTGTAAAGCACAAGATAAAGCAATATGGAAATTATTTTATTTTCCAATGTAATCTTTCAAAAAAAGATATCAATAATTGATATCCACATACTTCGTTAATGAATGATGTTCATTCGTCTTGGTTTCACATTCAGCATGAGCATAATAAAATCAAAAGTAATGTTAAAGACATAATGTGGAATAATTCTTGCATTAAAATTGACAATAAACTAGTTTATTATAAAACATGGCATAATAAAGACATTCTTAATGATGATTTTCAAAACGATTTACGGAATAGAAAATGTTGACTATTTAAAATACTTTATGCTTCTAAACAGCATATCAAAACACTTTCTTGATTCTATATTTATTCCGAAAAAGTACTTTCTGTTTTGAGGGGGGGGATATTTTGTTCGAATTACCAACTACCTTCTGGTGGATTCGCGCGTGTTACCAACTGAATCCATTCCTTTATTCTGTGTTTAAAAAAGTATGATGTGTTTGAACATTTCATGCTGGTAATAGTGGATTGAATTACTATCTACCACTTGTTAAATAGTTCGAAATTACTAATAACCAACTACCAGCTAGTAGGTAGTTTGTTATCCGAATATCCAACTACCAACTACCTACCAAATTGACGCTCATCAAAAATGAAATGGGCATTTTAAAGTTGATCCAAATATTGATCCTGATCCTAAAATTAATCCTGATTATTATCTGATTAGTTTTGTATTTGTTTTGTTATTTGCTAATATCATCCCGAAATAGGCTTGATTCTGTATCATTTAATTTAAGGAAAATACGATCAACTTTGTTTTGATAAAACAATGATCATAAAATCGGGATCATTTGATCCTGTTCTTGATCTTTCGTAATTAAGTGAACACGGGGTCAAATAACATACATACGAATAACGTGAACGAACATATATTTGGTGATTGCGAGATTGAGCGGTCGTGTTGCGACGTTTTAAAAACGGTAATGGGAAATGGTGCAACATTTAATGCCATTATTGCTACATTTAACGGCAAAAATATTTTGAGACATTATAGCGGCGGTTGCGACATTCAGCGGCAATAGTGTGACAGTAAGCGGTAAGTGCTTCTTAAGAGTCAGTCATTGCGACAATGCATAAAAGATATGCCAGGTCCAGATTGTGACACGGATGTGAGGACAGTAGAGCATAACCCTGTAAATTATCAGAAGACAGTACGTGCATAAACACCTATCGATCCTTGAAAACCAACACATGAGCCTTATTCTTTGAATGGAACATATATAGAATAATTGAAATATACAGCAGATTTTTATTGCAATATAAATTCATTTCAGATATCTAAGATATTGTGAAGTAATTGACTGGATTCTGGCTAAAGTGATGTCCTTGCAGAAGTTCGGTCATTTCAGGCGCCTGACCGCATGTTTGGAACGCAATCTATAATAATTGATGGAAAACATTTAACCATTTTGAACATCTTTATTGGACTTGTCCATCGTTCAGTGAGATTTTCCATTATTTTCCAAATATGTATTGACCGCATAGCGAGCAGTGCAGACTATAAGATCAGCTGGAATGAATCCTGGTCTGTACTGTTAGCAGTGCTAGATTCTGGAGCGAGGCTAATTGTTATATAAATCATATAACTTAATTTACAACAAATACAAACCTATTTTTATAGTTTATATTCCTTATCAAGGGCATTGAATCTAAAAATGATAAGAATTCTTTTCAAAGACATTTTTATTATTGGTGTCTCATCACATTTCCCAAAAAATTACTCATTGACCATATAGCTGAACCAACTTTTGCGTCTTAGAATTAAAATTGTAGAACACATGTTTGCCCATTCTATAGAATCAACAATATATTTATTTCTGGCGCTTTATCATTTTTGTTGGTTTGGTTTTAAGGCGCAACTAAGACCGAAACAGGAAAGATGGTTTGGCTTACCTCGTGTGTTACAAACTTAAAGCAACACCAGGGGTCAAAACAACCTCACCTGCTGGAGCTAAGAGATGCATAGACTCCAGTAATTCAAAACAATTTAGTCGCTTCTTGCGCGAACGCAGGGATAACTGGTATCTGCAAATTTGATGTCTTAACCCTCAGCCACAAGGATACGCGTTATCACCTTACCATGAATTAAGACATTTCAAGTCAGATAGTTTTATATTTCCCGTGACAACATTAACTATGATTTGACAAGATAACGTTTTGCTACTAAATTCATTTCTCAATTTTAATATCAATGCAATACAGATATAATGTACATCAAACAGAAAGACAAATGAAAAGATGGAAAAAAGCTAACTTATACTTACATAAAATAGCTGTAAAATGCCTCAACGAAATTGGTCGAATTCATAAGAACATTTATTAAATGCTTACCTTGAACCCATCACTTGTACACCCGAGAAACACCCCTGAGAGACTGCCAGCTGACGAATAAAGTCCGTGGTCAAAGCTTGCTATAGGTGTGTCGTACGGTATAGGATTCGAGCTTGCACAGCGTGACATTACCTGAATATTTAAAATATGACATCTTGACAACAGATTGGTATACAAGTTGTAATGTTTGTATTTAAGTTTGCAGCTTTTTAAACTAAATAATGTAATTTCAAAAAATATGGATGAGCCAACTCTCTAACGTTGTTTAAGCTTGCGGTCCGACCCTTTTGGTTTTTAAAAACAACTACAACATCCATGTTAAAACTGTAAACTTATTTGTAAATTCTTTCTCCTATGTGAACGCAAACCATGTGGAATCCGTTTTAATAGAAAGAAAAACAATCAAATACTATTAAACTAATAAAAATGGATCTGACGAATTCGCCACAATCGAGAGTCTGTCTCAGGAGTGACTTTTGTTTCTTTAAATTAAAGTCAATAAATATAAGAAGGATGATAATTTAGGTATTGTTAGAATATTATAGTTCAAACAAGCAACCATTTGTGTGTATTTATTATCTTTCAAAAACTGAAAACGTGCAACCATTCGTGAAAAACAAGAACGCACGTTGACACCCTGTTTCCATGTGGCTGGAGTTGTAGGTACATCACATTCCGTGAGAACAAACGCTTCGTGAGACGCCTGCTGTCCGTGCGCACATATTGAAGCGTTTGGGTTAGAAACAGGAGTTTGATAAGCAACTGCCACAATGGTGCTGACGTGGTTACAGCGATAGAAAATTGGTGCCGCTAAAACATGGAAAAAACATATCTCAGTACTTTTTTGTACTTTATATTGAAGTGTTCTGTTCATGTAATGTTATTTGTAGAAAATCAAAATAAAAATACAATTTAAGAAAAACAAAACTTTATCAAGTTGGCGCAGAAATTTCGGGAATGAAAAGCAAACTTTGTCCACTTTCCGGTGTCTTTTATGCTCAGAGATTAAATATATGTACGCATTTTAATCACGCATAGTTCTGCGATCAAAGTTGATTGTACCATACATTGCACAATGAACTAAAGGTATTAATATGCCATGCTTTAGCCCCCAGCCACTTTCGCGCATGAAATAAGGTGTTACGGGAGACTCCGGATTATATTGAAAATAGATATTCCTAATTTTCAAATATGATGATTTCAAAATTATGCACATGGCGTTTCAACCATTGTTTTAAATGTCTTTATAATAATCAGTTGGTATGATTTAACAATGTCAAGGAAAATAAAACGGAAACTCCGTTAAACAGGTTCGATTTGGTTTGATTCAAAGGGGTAAGATATAAAGAAATAAAGATACCTTGATTTTGAACTTGATATTTTTATTGATATTTTTATTGTTTACAACGATTAAAAGTTTCATTAATGTTTATTGTTTCATTTCAACTGATATCATGGCCATGGTCTCCGTAAAAAGTCATTGCATGGTCTTAGATGTATGCAAAACTTAACTAACCGCCTATAAACAGAAACTGTTATCAACTAGTCAACAACGTTTAAAAAAAAAACTTTTTGGAGCTGAGCGCGTGAAAAAAGTTGATTTGATATGACATGTATATCATTCAATCGAAACTGATCAACTGATCAACTGAATTCAACTGAATGCTACTGAATTCAACAAATACTGTTCTTTTGATAACCAGCAAGCTTTGTAGATGTGGAACAAATTTATTTGCAACGTTACCCTTTTCCCACTTATATACGTATAGTCATCTTTTCTATTCTCTATAGTTTACAATTTCATTTGTCTGAAACAGCATCCTTTTATCGGCGACTATGTTTATTTTTATTTGTTTAATGCAAGATTGTACAAGTAACCTTTGGAATTGCATGTTTAGGCAAATTGCGTTCTAGATAGTGGAAGAATGCTCGAATACTATTACTTATAATAAACGGTGTGACAACAGTGTATCTTAGAAATGTACCTTTTAGTCAAATAATTGATATTATTTCATTTTTATTTAATTCAAACGCATGAGAATACCCCACGATTTTGATAATCATCTTAAAATATGCAGCAAAAAAATCAACGTGGAGTCAATATGAATCACTGTTTTCCTATACTGTTTAAATCTTGACGTTTACGGACAGTAATTTCTTGTTTACTAGGTGACTTAGATTTAATACCGGTAAATGGAGCGCTTGTTGTGGTCGGCACGGTTGTGGTCGGTGCTACTGTGGATGTTGTTGTTGTAGTAGTAGTTGTTGTTGTTGAAGTCGTCGTCTTTTTTGTTGTTTTTGCTAAGAGAGTCAATAAACAGGAATTATTTTAGTTTTATTTATCCAACATCTATATATATCTACATTCCTTTCATTTATCTACATTCTTCCTGTAAAAGCAACACGCCTTCAGCTTTATGCTGATTTTCATGAAAACTTTGAAAATTGTATTAAAGAATAAAATATTGTCAAGTTAACAAAGAAAGTAATTTACACATTGCAAACGGCACGTTCAATCCAAGTACAAATTAAAAATACTGCATGAGGAAAATGCCCTGATTGAGAGTCACGCAGTAGAAATATGGTGATAAATACTGCAAGGTCAATCATTCATTGCATATAATACGTAAATCATTACTTGAATTGTGAATATTTTACTTTTCTTAAAATCTTAGTTAATTTTTCTCAAGGTTGATTTTCTTGGTGGATTTTGACTCATCTGGAGACATGCAGTTTGAATATAAATAATGTCCTCGTTCATCCTATTATATGGTTTTATTTTATTAATTTGAATGATCACCATGTCATATATTAATCGTCAGTTATGAACATGTATCTAAATATTACATTTGTTTTTACGAAATTTTCCCTTGAAATAACAAAAAAAATACCCGTTGATATTTGTTGATCGCAATGCTGACCATGCCATCCATGGTTACAATTACAATGGTATGAGAAACCAAATAAACTCGTATATATACTGTTATGTGCGCAAACTCCGTGCACGCAGTAGATATTGCCGCAATGCGTTGTGCCACTTGCTGCCGAGTGAAAGGTTTAAAGCTATATCTTATGAAATATTTTTATTATATCTATACATACTGAACTTCCAGTTATAACATAGATGGCTTATACACAAAATATTGCAAGTAAACAAAATAAATTGTTCGGATCAAAAATATTACTTTTGCTTTTTTAAGAAGGGTTTCATCCATTTTGCAATGATTTTGCTTTTAATTAAAACAATATTATTTCATATTTATTTCATACAAGCATTTGGAAGTATTCTTTTTTATTATTAAAAAATGTAAGCAGATACATAGGCTACAGCTATAGGTGTTTATAAATTTGAAATAAAAATAAAGAAAAAAGCAATTTACGTGCTCCTTATTTGGAAAAAGCTCGTTATTTTGGGAAATACATGTAATTCTAAAGCATGCGACGAAATGTCAGCGTAAGTTTAAAAATATATAATAATTTTGGTAGACTCAAAAGTACTACCACACATGTCTTTTTGTGAAACATTTTAAGCATGGCTTTGTTAAAATGAAAATAAATAGATATACGATTATCAACTATGACTAACGTGCCCTCTGCCATTGTTGTAATTCGTACACGGTCCGTTGGTTGTCTTCAGAATTTCTATTGCACAATTATTTCAAATATTTCTTTATAGAATTGTCTGACATCTCATAAAGGCAATGCATATAAAATCCCCTGTATAACCTACTTTGTTTTCATTGTAAAACAGGCAATCCTGTGTTGAAGAACACCCCCGAAAAATGTCACCATTGGAATAATCAAAGGGCTGCAGCTCTATGGTATTTTCTGATTTTTGCAATCTAAATCATACTGACTATCTGTATGTACTTTCCTTTATAAGTTTATTTTTATATAATATAATTCATCTTACGCAGCGACAGCGTTTTGATTTTCTTCTATAACAGTTTGAGATTGATACATATGGAATTTTGCATGAAAAAAAAAATAGAATTGCCTCGACTAGGATTTTAACCATAGGCCTCTCACACTCTCAACAAGACCGCTTACCTCTGCACCACGGCGAAGTTATACATATGTACTTTGAATAAAAACGAATACTTTATGTAATTCTAAATTGAGAATTTCCATATCGTGTTTGTAATCCTTATTAATTTCGAGGTATTTTGTTCACGATAAACCTATTGTTTAACACTGATGAAAATAATTTAGCGAAAATCTTCTCGCCAAAACAGTCCGACATGTATATATTCCACTACTCGACAGTCAGATTTATTTGTGTACTACGTTCTGGAGTATTCGGTAATCGACATAGCTAAAATAGCATTTTCATTGATTAAAATGATATTCATGATAATCCGAAGCTTTACGGAAATAGCCGAACATTTTTCATTGGGTAAAAAAGATATTCATCCGCGAAATTTGTGATTGTAACCTCATATTTCTGTTGACTTATCTAAACTTTTAATGCTCTGTAATTCGTTAAATGCCTTCATTAAAAATTATTCTTTCTTTTAAATTGCTGGTTTTTAAGCAGTTTTGAGTGAGAACTGCTTTGCGTTGTTAGGACTGTGAGGAAATTTTGTGTTAGACCGTGGATGTTATATAGCTATGTATTTACTGATCTTACGATCAGAAAATACAAAAACCACTTTTTAACAAAAAAACATTTATTAAAAAGAAAAAAAAATCCAAATAAAGACCACTTGTCAATAAAAGCCAAAGGAGGCCTATCCTTTCAATGGCTATTGATCACAGTTTGACTGTTTTGGTTTGAATTTTTTTATGTACATTTTATGATACTTAAGGGAAGGGCATTCACTTATGTTGTTAAAACTTGTTCAACACTTTTAACCTTTATAAAAAAATTTATATGTAAAAAATATGACTTAAGATTATTAACAAAAAGCAATTAAATATGATCAAACTGAAAATCAACAAGTCCCTATGTCAGTGCTCAGTGATCTAGAATTACCGGGAATCCATGATCACTTAGTCCAATCCCCGGCTAGATGGGATTTTTCATATGTATTTGCATTTTTTGTGTTACTAGTTTGAATGTTGGCTGACCATTAATCAATGCAGCCCGACATGTTTATATAATTATACGCATTTTTCTGTGATGTTACTTACATGTATATTGCTGTGTACAGTACGTTCCATGCCATCCTGAATCACACTGACAACGATCACTGTGCATGATGACTTGATACACATTTTCCATGGCTACCACAGTGACCGTGACAATAGTCACTCGTTTGCGTGTGTGACCCGGAAACTGAAAATGAAGTTTAAAATACCGGTATCTCAAGATGGTATTCTGGAGCTTGTATTTGACTCAAGTAAAATTCAACTAGGCTAAGATCTCAAAAAAAAACTTCTTTCGGAGGTAAACGATAAATCACTGTGTCGTTACTTCAGGACAGATGCATGACGGCGATTTTAAGTGTCAACAAAGGTATAGTGTTGTATTATTGTATATATTTTGCAAAATCTGCATCAAAAATCGAATAGTTTGAAATAGTAAAACTAAGAAAAGGAAAATGTCAGCGTGAGTTTAGAAATATAAAATATCACTTTTTGGTAAATACAATAGCTCTACAAATAATAATTGTTGGGTTACATTTTTAGTATTACTTTGATAAAATGAAAGTAATAAATGTACGATTAACAACGATACGATATGTACGAGTCACGTGCCCTCTGTCGTACATAGTCCATTGATTTTGTTCAGGCATTATCTTTTGAATTATCTATTGTATTATTATTTCAAATGTTTCTTTATAGAATTGTATGACATTTCATCAAGGCAGTGTAGAAATAAGAGCGCCTGTATAACCTTCTATGGTTTCAACGTTAAACATGTACAGACAATCATGTTTTAAGACCAACTCCGAATAAAGGTCACTATGTTAATAAAGACCACTTGTAACAAATATCCATTGATTAATGGAAGAACTACCTCCAAATAAAGACCACTTGTCAATAAAAACCATGGTAGGCTTATCCTTTCAATGGCTATTGATCACAGGTTTAACTGTGTTTGTTTATACATTTTATGATACTTAATAGACGCTGGGCTAGCATAACCCCCCTTACCCCCCCCCCCCCTAGGTATTTTTGTACACCTATATAGTATTGAAGCTTAGGGTATGTTCTATCGATTGGCACTTGTTGTTCAGCTGAAACGTTTACCATGAATCCAATAGAACAAGTTGATTATCTCCCCTTGAATCATATTTTTTCTATATAAATTTTATAAGAGTTCTTCATACATCTTTTCTATGGCGAAGTAAGTTTGTGATCTAAACATTGTTTTGAGTTGTAAATATATGTTTTATGATTTATACAAAAAAATTAAGTTTTAACATAAAAAATAACATAATTAATGGTGTCCGCCATTTTAAAATGGCCGCCAATTATTGAACAGATAAACAATTCATAACAATATTTAATGTATTTATACCCATTTATAAATAGTTTAATGTAATTATTAAATATTTATGAAATGCTTAGTTGAACTAACTCTTTGCTAGGTAGAATTTTAAATAGTCTGCTCTTGTATATTATTTCAATTTTATAGAGATATGAACATAATTGGGGGGGTCGATTTGAGCTGCCTTTATAGTTCGATAAGATACATGTACTTTTAATTGAATTTCATGCGAATATTGACTTTTTGTCCTCTCTAGAAACTTTATATACTCTCACTTATATGAAAAACAACTTAAAAAGTTGGTAGTTGACTTATCCGTTCCGTTCCTGCTTCTGTATTTTATTATGACTATATTGAATAGTAAAGCTTACCCGCACCAAATTGACTATTTGACAGAAAGGCTGTATTTTCATATGACTATATTGAATTGTAAAGCTTACCCGCACCAAAATGACTATTTAATTGACAGAAATGCTGCTCTTTGAGTTCCATCAAGGGAAACTGTTCTTACTCTTATTTTATTCAGTTGGTAGCTTTTCATTATTATTAGAATGATAATTGAGATCAATGCATTACATTTCATTATCATTGTTACTCCCCTTTAAAAAATATTACTTCCCATATTTTCATTGCGCCATTAGAAAAAAGCAGAAGTATAATGGTATGCTTCTCCCTGAAAATCAATTGTTTTATAGTGATTTTGTTGATTAAATCTATCTTTTTTGAAATGCAACACAGCATATGACAGCATAATACACTGATGAATCATTTCGGACATTGTCAGTAATACTCTCAGATTTTGGAGTTGAAAACTGTGTAACAGTACTCTTGATCAGGACATTGTTCCCCTGATGCAATTTCTGCGAAAAGCAATTTGATAACACATTTGTGCTGGGACCATTTCCATCTAATCCATCTAAATAACAACCCATACTGCACACAGAATTGTCATTCAAGAAAGAGAACAGTCGTAAGATGATGATGACACTAAAAGAGAACAAACATCCACTTATATATCAAATATACAGGCGACTAAGGCACGCACTGTTAAATACAATCCTGAAGAATTGGCTGAATTATTTGGAAATAAGAACCATTTATCAATACTTTTTGGCAAAGGAAATGTTTCCGGTTTTGCTGTTCCATCTGAACTTCTCTGGTTCATGTGTAGATGACAAGCAGATTGTTGGGCTGGCTGGATCTCTCGAACCTCTGAGTTGCAAGATCAAACGTCCTCTACATGTCTACCAATGTATTTGAACTGCCCAAAGTACAAAAAATGCCAGTGTTCAGAAAAATATAGAAATTTTAAGTGTTCCAAGAGCTCTAAACCAACAGTACACATTTGTGACCTTTGATTTGGCTGCTGCTAAAAGGCATATTCTTTAGTATGGAAAATCCAACAAAGTACAGTGATACTATCAAACATTTAGGGGCTTTTCGTTTGCTTGGTTCATACCAGGAAGTCGTTTCTAAGAAATCTTGATAGAGAAGAGTGAATGTGTTAATGTGTTTACAGTTGAAGCTCCCGAAAGACTGCTTTTTGAAGATTTTGTAGCAGCAGTTATCCAAATCCACAACTCTAGTGCATTGGAAGATATTAACCAAGCGTTAAATGTGCTAGCTGAGAATCAAAGACATGAACACCTTGTAGGTGTGTTAGCTAATGATTCTGTTTTTGAACTTTATAAGAGGTATCAACAGTTCACGGAAGACGTCGGAAATGGTCACTTAGGGAAGAAGGCACAGTTTTGAATGGATTTATTGTTAAGATTTGGCTTGTTCTTCGTTTTATGAGAGCAACGAAGGAAAATGATTTTCACCTATACATATCAACATTATAAAATATGCTACAATTATTCTTTGCATATGATCATCAAAACTATGCAAAATATCTATCTAACTATGCAAAATATCTATCTGTATATGTTCTTATGTTAAGCACACCCAGGATCAAGAGAGCTTCTTCAAAAATGCTGTTAATATAACTATTGAGCAAATAATAAACAAACATGCAAAGACTCGTAGAGGCATAATAGGATTTAGCAGAAACTTTGCTGCCTACTACAGATGGAGTTAAACACAACACTCGAGAGCCAGCTATGTTGAGGCTACATTCTGCATGGCCGGCATATCATCAGTGGATTCTTCACACATTGATACACAACCAGCAAATATAGCAGCATTTGAAAAAAATGTCACGAAACTCAAAGAATCAATAACTAACTTTATGAATTCATTTGTAACAGATAATAGGGATGTGTTGTTCTGTTTTAGTTCAGGGGCTCCTGCACCAGAAAAGATCGAAAAGAGTCTGCTTGATTCCTATCGAAATGGACTTGAGGCACACAAAAAGCTCGTCCAAGAACGTCTGGTTGATAAAACTGTTAGTTTGTATGCTCCACTGAAGAAGCAAAACTGTAAAACATTTGCCGATACAAAGAAATTTAAGAAAGTGGCATAAACTCAGAACAATCTTATCGAAGATAAGGCCGCTGGCAATATCTTCGGTCAGCTTATCATGTTATCAGATCGAAATGACATTATCCTTATAAGACACTAACGTACCCGCTTGGACCAGTCCCTTGGTCTCTAGCTTCAGCAGATGGCTTACCAACAAAGACTGCCAAGGCAAAACTATTGCATGATCTCGAAGGCGATTTAAAAATATACAATGAACAGAGGTCAGGTAGCAAAAACATGATATACATATATCTTCAAACACTTTCTTGTCTCCCTTCATCCTTTAAAGACGCACGGAAAAAGATTTTGAGATTTTACTAAAATGTGAGCGTGCAGACTTAGTGACAGATGCATACAAAACAGAATTTATCAAATCTGCAAAAAGGTCATGAAGTGGAATGAGTGATACATACCTGATAAATTGCAACAAAACCAAAGTTTTGGTAAACTGAAAAGGTTTTGTTTGTTATAATGATAAAATTAAGAAACAATTGATAAGATTTACATTAGAGGAATTGTTAATAAGTTAAATATGCAGGGAAATTGGATGGAAGGAGAATCTTGTGCTTGTGAAGTTTGTTTGTTTGTTTGTTTCATTTTACCCCTTTTCCTAACAGTATTTCAGTCATATTGGCGGGTAGTTTCTTAACCATCGTTCCTGGAGAGTTACAACAGTACTAGACTACCTTCCTCTGTGCTAAACTACCAAAGCATCTCCCGGGGATCAAACTCAGACATGTGTATTCCTCCAAAGTAAAGATGGAAAAGTAGAAGTAATACCAGATCTACATACGTCTCAGGAGGAAGCCGATACATGAATTATGTTACATATGCAACATGCGGCTAAAAATAATGACAAAGCAATAATTTTACTTTCTCCTGATACTAATGTTATGGTATTACTTCTAACGTAAGCACCACAGTCTATCAACAGTTTAATACTTTTTGACACTGGTGTGGCTTATAATAGAAGACTGTTAAAAGTGAATAAAATCATTGGTAGACTAGGAGATCTTTGGAAAGCATTGATTGGGCTACTTATTTTCACCGGATGTGATACCACGAGCCCTTTTTTATAAGGAGGGGGAATTATAACCAGTTTTCAAGAGAATGGGCAAGAGTGTTGATATTCAAGAAGAAGATTTCAAAATTCTAGAACAGTTTGTTTGCATTTAATACAGGAACGGCAAATAAAGTATCTTAAATAAGTTGCGCATTGACATTTTCAGACAAAAATTTAGACCAAATGCAGACATACTTACAATTACCTATGTTATTGACTTGCATTCAATACCACTATATCTTTCCACATTAAAGATGCATTTTTTAGATCAAATTACCAAGTATTTGTGTGGTGAATTGCCTATTGCCAATTCCCAACTATTCCAAGTCCTAATAGATATGGGTGGAATACTAGTTCAACCGCAGGTCTTACATATACACTGTACCTGGACAGTACAACCACCAGAATTAATTGAAATCATAGCTAATAAAAATGCAAGTGAAGTGTTAGAAGATGATCAAAATGAAGAAGGTGATCTAGAGGAAATTGAGATGGAAATTTATATTGATGTCATTTTCGAAGAAGATTTCGAGTAATAATTAGTATGTGACAAAAAAGCTATATTGTAAAACATTGGAAAAGTGGGGGGGGGGGGTAATTTATATCCTTTAATAGCATTATTATTAAACCAAATTGAACAACAAAAAGTCTATTTAACTTCTATAATATTTATACAAACAATTTTTTTTATAATTAAGTGATGATTTGCTTTTTTCAAACAAAACCACAAAGTTTATATTAAAATGTTAATAAAATAACAGGAAAATGGCGGCCATTTTGAATTTGGCCGCCATTTTGAAAAGTAATAACATCAATTAATTATGAAGTAAATCATTTTATAGACCTTGTCTATGATCTAAAACAAAAACCGACCACATAACAATTCATTTGGTTAAAAAATTAATGGTTATTTCAATTAGGCTGTTTTTTTAAGAAATTGTGACAGGGGCAGATAATTCACATTGGCTTGTGTCTTAATGGTAACGTTTCAGTCAAACAACAACTTGCAAATGTCTTCCTATATGTTTATCTTTAAAACTACATGGGTCCCATAAAATAGACAGAGGGGGTAACCTTTTCCATTTCTAGCTCATACTCTATAAGGGAAGAACAGTCACTTATCTTGTAAGAACTTGTTGTTCAACACTTTGACCTTTATTTAAGTTTTTATACATGTATGTAAGAAAATATGACTATATATTGTAAACAAAGAGCAATTAAATATTATCAAACTAAAAAGCAAAAGTCCCCAACAAATATGTCAGTGCTCAGTGATCTAGATTTACTTGTAAGCCGATGATCACTTAATTCATTCCCGAGCTGCATGGGATTTTCTATATGAATTTGCATTTTGTGTTACTAGTTTGAAATTTGGCTGACTATTTATCAATGTAGTCCGATATGTCTATATAATTACAGTAAAAACCCTCAATTAAGACCACCATCGGGACTGAACCAAAGTGGTCTTAATTGCGGGGTGGTCTTTATTGTGGATATTCTTATCATTGCTTACACACGTTATGACCAGGGCCTATTTTAGTCATTTTGTATGGAATCAATATGTATCTTAACCTACAATATGAAAGTAGGTTATAATGTTACATCTGATGGAAAGAAAACATATTTCTGAAAAAATTTAATATCAAATTTTCTTTGTTCTGTTTTCAATAGTAATTGTTGTATGATGTACATAATTCACGTATCATATCAGACATTATTTCTTCACAAAACAAATGTGCATAAAGCAACATTAAACCACTATGAAATTATTATTCTCACCTTTTTTCATTAAATATCCCATAAATAACAGTTTTTGACACCTTGTGTAATCAAGTGTCATGCCTAAGAGCAATAAAGCAGATATATAACAACATAACAACACATTTAAGATATAGGAAGGTGTTAATTTGAATATCAGTGGTCTCAATAGTGAGGTCAAATAAAGAACAAAATAATGAATTGGGACTGAATTTGTTGGTCTAAAAAGTGGATTTATATTCTGGATCATGTAACCATTGAAATACAGAACAGAAAATTCCGTTCTTTTAAAAACTGGTCTTAAAAGCGGGGTGGTCTTAAATCCGAGGTGGTCTTTAGTAGGGATTCTACTGTATACGCATTTTTCTGTGGTGTTACTTACATGTATATTGCTGTGTACAGTACGTTCCATGCCATCCTGACTCACATTGACAACTATAACCATGATGATCAAAATGACTTGATACACATTTTCCATGGCTACCACAGTGACCGTTACAATAGTCATGCGTTTGCGTGTGTGACACGGAAGCTGAAAATGTAGTTTAAAATAGTGGTATCTCAAGATGGTATTCTGGAACTTGTATAATTCAGCTTAGCTAGGATCTCACAAGACATTTGCACTCCTGGCACGCTTGTCGCTGAATTTAAGTGTCAACAATCGTATAGTGTTGTATTATTATGTATTTTGTAAGCTCTGCATCTAATATCAATACCATGCAGACACGGGAACGTAAAGTTGATGAATTTACATTTGAACTAAAGTTATGGTGGCAATTTCAAGTATTTGATTGGACTGTGGAAGAATTGCTATTGCTCATATCTTAATTTAAACAGCAATCCGGATTAAAAACAAATACGTTTTAAGTAAACGTTATGTCTAGAATGAAACTAAACCAGAATTTAACGAAATATAGGATATTTACTGCTCTGTTGTAAAGGAGGTAGTCATGCAGCCAATGAGGTATATAATTAAAATATATGAACACTTTTTCTTACTTTACTTTTACATGTTTTAATCACTGTTTAAAGACTTTTATTTATTTTCCAATTTTAGCTTTTTACCTGTTATTACTGAATAAAACCACTTTGTTTAAAAATTACATTCATAGTAAATTTTAAATGTTTAAATTTTTTACATAGCCAAAAAAGGGGGTTTTTAAATTTTAAAATTTAAAATATTTTGATTTTTAAAAGGGCCCCTTTTTTTTAAACCCCAACATGGCGGTCAATAAATTCCAAAACGTTTTGAGCAAAGTCAGGGTGAAAAAATTTCGTCAACCGGCCTGTCTCAAAAGACCCGGGTCTAAAACCCAACATTGGGCATACATGTGTTAGAAATTTAAACAGCTTTGGGACATACGGGGTTTTTAAATTTTTCCTACGGTTTGGGTTTAATTATAAAGTATAAAGGCTAGGGTCAAATAAAAATTACTCAAGAAAACTTTCTGAGGTTAAAGATCAAATAGGATTTTTGATAAAACGCGTAAAGAGGCCATGTTTTGTTATAATTGTTGTTGTTGTTGTTGTTGTTCAAAGATTTCAAAGCAAGAACACAGTATGAGTACATTGTTCTAAAAGATTGAGTAAACCTGTGGTATTGAACCGTTTTTAGCAAAAACACTTGCATATATTTTGCCTAGCCCTTCACCTGCTGGCGACAACTATATTTACGCATGTCGAGATCAGCCGTGTCGTCTGATCATGGCCTGTACTGTTTGAAATTTAGGTCGTATGCTAAAAAAGATGGTTTTGGCCAAATTTGCAAGTCCATTATATTTAAAACGTGGTAAGGGATAACATTCGTCGTCATCTTCACTGACTGTCTTAAAGTTCTTATGGACGAAGTATGATACATTTACTCCATCGGAAATTTTAGGGTTTTTGAAGCTTGGGTTCTTTGGGCCCCTTAAAAAATTATGGGGCGTCCAAACCCAAAATATTTTCATTACATAAAAATTAAAGTTAAAAATAAAAATCCCAGTTTTCAAAAAAAAAATTTTGGCTTTTTTAATATTTTATTTCAAATTTAAAAGGAAAAAAAATAGTAAAACTTTAATTTTTTATTTTAACGTGCATTTTCCAGTTCACAGTGCGTGCCATGCCACCCAGAGGCACACTGACAGATGTAACCGTGGCCAGATGAGTGATGTACACAGCTGCCATGCCGGCTGCATTGTCTATGGCACTCGTGATCAGAAGAGTATGCCCCGGAAGCTGAACATATAACAAAAATACTAAACAGTACATGTAAACCTTTGTAGAACGACGCGAGAATGACGGCGGATGAAAGTGACAAATAATGTGCGTTAAAATCAGTTTGATTCAAATATTTGTTTCATGCTGTATTTTAGTTCGAATAATTTAGTGAATGCGGAGCGAAGATATATTTATAAATATGACGGTCAAAGTAAAATAATCTATGTCATTGAAAGCTATTGAGGTATTTGCTACTTCAAAATGCCAGCGGCAATCTTACATACATTTTAAAAGAATACAATTATAACAGATGTACGTGATGGACAAACAAATATTTGATTAGTTATAGCATCAGTATGTATATAAATAGCAAAATAAAATACACGAAAAAAGTTTTAACTATCTATTTATTTATTTTTTTATTTTTTTGTTTTTGTTTTTATAATCGACTGATATTTGTTCTTTACCATTGACAATTAGTTACTGGTATGCTGAAAGGCAGTTTCATTTAGTGAACAGTTAACTATAATGTTAAATTATGCTTGGGGGTAAATAGCTTTTTAAAAAAGGGATATAAAAAAGGAAATTATTTTAATTTCCATTTCCTGAACATTGAAATTTTGGGAAAAAGGGACTATCAAAAATTGGACATGTTTTTTTTCTGTTCAGTAAAATTATTTGTGGTGTGCGTTTTGTGAAAAAAAAAGCTTGCTCTAGACACGGGTTTTAAAATTGAAGTTTGTGTTTTTACATGCCCAATTTAACGAAAAACCGTTAAACATCAGGGAAAAGGGGCATATCTCACGTGTATTGGTTGGGGAAAAAAAGGTCTCCTTTCTTTTGGGCCCAAATAGGGTTTCGCCCTTTATATAAAGGGAACCCGCTGTATTTTTTTTTTTATACGGGCGAAAGACATTTTTAATAAAATTATTTTTGTTTAGGGGGAAAAAAAAAAAATTTTTTTTCATCTTTCACACGGTGGTGTAAGAAATTTAAAAGTGGTGTGGAATCAGTAAAAGATGCATCTCATGCACACTGTCCGAAAACTGCAACTTCGCCTAAACTGGTTTAGGTAAAGGATATGATTTGCTACTGATTCGAGACTTACAACTAGGTATAAAGTTAAATGCGTTGGAAAATCTGTAAGAGCCGCTCATCCAATTCTCAGACGTGATTTAAAAATGAGAAGGATAAGTGCCAGATGGATACCACATCTCCTTACAAAAGAGCAAAATCTTGCTCGGGTAAGAATATCCAAACAATTATTGTTGAAACAGTTCCCTTAATTCAACTATAGATCTTTTGCAAATATCATCACTGGTGATGAGACGTGGGTTCACTTTTATGAACCCAAGGGAAAGATACATAACAAAATATGGGCAACCAAAGGAAGTATAGACCGTGCATAGCAAAACGGATCATGAGTGTCAAAAAGGCCATTTTTGTAATTTTCTTTACCAATCAATGTCCTACTATTCAAATTGCCGTACCAGAGGGTAAATCTGTAAATGCCAAGTTTTACAAAGGCAAGGTCTTTCATAAACTCAAGAAATATTTTAAAAACCGTCGACCAGCAACTGGTCTCCGTGGTGTCAGGTTGTTGCATAACAATGCTTCGTCACACAAATCGGCCATTGTACGAGACTATCTGAAACAAGAAAAGGTTTTCGAGCTTCCTCACCCTCTTTATTCGCCAGATCTTGCCCCATTTGACTTCTACATATTTCCGAGGCTCAAAAACACCCTACAGAAAGAAAATGTCAAAAGCGAAAAAATCTCGGTTAGGCTATTTTCCAGGGTCTGAACAGTATATCTCGAAAATATTATAAAAACGCATTTAAAATGGATTAAAGACTAAAACTTTGTACATTTGTATATCACATGGTAGTGAATATTTTGAAGGATTGAGATAATTATTTTGGTGCTGTTTGTTAAGCACTTCTGAAAACTGAACCAGTTGCATTCATATTTGAACATCCCTCGTAATTTATTGTATTAAATCTACAGGAAAGATAACTTTATAAGTTTTTATGAATTAAGTAACAGCCTTAAACTCCATGTTATTGAAATCGGACCAAATAAGGAGACTCAATAGAGAGTGCCTTAGTCCTAATTCAAAGTTTTGAATAGACCATTAATTTTTTCCGTATACAAACATGGACATATAGCAACAAAATTTGATAAGATGAGGATGTTATGCAAAAAAAACCTGGTACACGTGTATTTGAATTAGGTTTATCGATCTAATATTAATCAAGTTTTATCAATCAGTGACTGTAGTATGCTTTATCATTTACCCAGGGTTGTTAAGTACAAATATACTAACAATATAGCAAAACTAAAACACTGATTACTCGTAGACTTATACTTTTTAAAACAGAATAACATAATTTTTAAGTATTAACTTTAAAGCAGCAAACCTCAAGGTTCACGCTTATTTTCATGAAATCTTTGTATTTTTAAAGTAATATATTGTTATTTGCATATTGCAAACGGCATATACAATCCATGTTAATTGTCAAAAAGCTGTCAAAATCTGCAAAATAGGCCTATATGCGTTAGTCGCACAGTAGAAATATGTGTTTTTTACTGCAAAATCAGTAATTAATCGAACATAACAAGTAAAGTATTACTTGAATCTTCAATCTTTTTTTAACTTTTTACTTTTCTAGATATATTAGTACATTTTTCTCAAGTTTGATTGTCTTGAAATGTCTTGGCTCAATGGGAGGCATGCAGCTTTAAGTGCCAAAGACAATAACTCAGCTATAATAATGGATTAATGCAACTTCTACTACCGCAATAAGCAACAATCAGTCTAAAGACCAAACACGTATAAGGAATTCGAAAGATTGGAATCGGCTCATTGATCCGAAGGAATGAGGAACAATTAAAATAGGTGTCGGGCGGCATGTATCGGCATGCACATTACTTAACACCGACTGTTGAATTTACGAACTTACGTATTATTTCGTGCGAACAGTGTGTTCCCTGCCCAGCCACTGCTACACTGGCACTTGTAAGAAGAATTCAGAGTCTCTCACAACAATGTCCATGATGACAGTGATGTTGACAGTGCAGCTCAAGAGCATCTGTAAATCAATAAAATGGTCGTGGTTTTGAGTAACATATTATTATACAGAGTATAAACAAAATAGCTGTAACACGTTTTCGCGAGAATATTTTCAATCAAGCTTAAATAAAAATTGTTTGAAACTAAAACAAAATCGGCATGATCTATGAAACATTTTTATTTTACACTAATACAATAAAAATAAAGAAAGTGATTGTAAATAGTAATAATAGTCAAATTAGGTTTCGGCGGATTTGTACCGGTCGCAACACTTCTTAATTATAACTTTTTTTAATTTCTTGAATGGATTTATTCAGCTCCCATTTTTGGTACCGTCATTTTTTTATTTTTTTGAGATGATTCTATGAACTTACGTAAATCTACTTGCGAACAGTCAGTTCCCTGCCAGCCAACGCTACACTGACACTTGTATGTAGAAGCATGTACTCTCACACAATGTCCATGTTCACTACCCGTGGGTGTTTACCCCTGCCCCTAAACCAAACTGAAAAAACCCAAAACAAAAAATAAAAAATTTATTTTAAAAATCATTATTTCCCTTTGAAAAAGTAAATGGGGTTAAAACTTTGGGGTGCAAGAAAAAATTTTAAACCCATTTTCGCGAGTCTTTTTTAAAATTTTAATTTAAAAATAAAGATAAAGTCCTTTTTTATTGTGGGGCAATAATTTTCCCACTAAATTATTATTAAGTAACCCAGAAAATTTTTTTTAAAGGGCTACCAAAAGGGAAAAGATTTAAAAGAGGCCCAAAGCCCTCTCAAAAATCGTGAAGTAAAAAAACCCCCTTAGCTTATTTTAAAACTTAAAAAAACTTTTTTTCGTTTTTCCCTTTTTTTGGTGCCCCAAAAATAAGCATTTTCCGATTGTCCTGTTCAACTAGATATTTTAGGGAGGGGCTTGAGAGGGGGCTGTGGGGCTTCTATCCACGAATGCTGCTCTTTTTCATTATCTTTGTTATTCGTTACATTAACTTTCTTCGAAGAATAGTTTATGTGCACCTGGCACAATTTGTCTGGTAAAATGTTTTCAGGTCACAATATGTCAAAGTCTATATTCTTTTAAGGCTGTTTTTCTATCTTGTAAGTTTTTAATGGTTATTAATGTTTTGTTATAAAAATGTTCAAGATAAACATAATGTTGTATATGTCTTCTTTCCAAATGTCTAAAAAAGTTCACATTCAACTTGTGATGTCAAATGATGTTTACTCAAAATATGCTTACCACCGCCTGGAGCTGTGCACAGTTGAAACTGTAGAAATACAATTAAAGTCACAGAAACTGTAATTGAAAGAGAAAAAAACATTGACTAAACATTATAATTTTGGCGTTCTTTTGTTTTGTTTTGTTTTTCTTTGCAGTGAAATAAGAAAATATTTGAAATAAAATTTGTATCTCATTGTTTAAAATTGCATTTGCATTGAAATAACTTTCTTTTTTTATGTGATTCGGAAGTTCACAATTTGATACGGGAAAATTTAAAATCAATACAGGTGTTGGAGCAGTACCCCTAGAACGCTTGCAGAAGTGGTGATCGATAAACAATAAGAAGAATAACAAATTTTCGTGGTGTTTTTGTTGTTGTTGATGTTGTTGTTGTTTTTTACATTTTACTGTCATTATTTTGGTAAAAAGACGAATTAGGCGTCTTTAAAAAATACTTTTATTGAATTATAAATTAAATATGTTTTTATTATGGATTATAGTGACCGAGGACGAGAAGATTTCCTGTACGGGGAAAACCCCCGAGATACCACAAAAACCTGATATTTCCACATAACAGTCGAATTCGATATATTATAACTGTTTTAATATCGCATGATAAACAAAAAATAGGAATTAAGATTGAAGAAAATAAGAAAATAAGATTGACAAAAAATTTCAATTTATGTTTTGCTTCCCTTAAATTAAATCCCCCCACGAAACTTCTGTTACTTTTTATGGTACATGTGCACATGTAAATGACAAATTTTTTCTTCTCTATTTCAATGAAAACGAATATTGTTATTTTTTTTCGGGGACTTGACATTGAAAAAATTGCATGCGAGAATATCTACTCATGAAAATGTTTATACAGACAGTTATTCCTTGCACCTATAATTACATTCAGGAAATAGGATTATGAGACCTATAAACAAGTTCAAGCCCCAGAAAAAACTTTTTCTAAACTGACAACCAAATCCATAAAGTATTTTTATGGCATGGTGCGGCGATTTTTCTTTGATGTTCCTAAGCTGTTGTATGCCAGTAATATTGGTAATCACGCACATTGCGATGTCTCAGATAACGCACACTCCTTAAGAAAAAGTGTGCGTTGTTTCAAATAAAGCACAGTCATCTAAGTACACTTGGTTCATGCATTTCCGTGACCGTAGACAAAAACAGAAGGGTCAATGGACGATACCAAAATTTAGGCTGGATAGAAAAACGAATATATTCAGACTGGGGAAAGGTAATGGGGTACTGCGGACTGGATATGGCTGTCAGTTTAGAAAAAAATTTGTCCGGGGCTTCAACAAACTTGTTTATATTATTTATTATAATAAATTTACAAACATTACGTAAACCGTAAATTGTTTTTCATTTCTTTTCATTTTTTTATTATTTTTTCTTATAACCATATTTTTTATTAAGGCAATGAAATACAAAACGTTTACCTTGCAAGTTTGGCAAATTTCACCATTGTTGATTTTGGGCGCTCTAATCGCTAATGAGATATTACAACTTATGACTTACATGACAGTCTTGCGGCAAGGAAGTACAGTTATGGGTCGACTCTAGATAAGGAAACGTGACATTTTATAGCTAAATTAGGGACAGTTGCTACAAATAATGTAAGCTACATGAAATGCAAAAACATTAAGGCCTTGCCTAGCTTGATTGTGAATTATCTAGACTTGATTTGATCATCAACAGAGAAAATAAACATATTTAAGTGCACATGACTCTAAAATGAGATCGTAATACCTATTTCATTCTCGATTATTTTCTGTACATCTTTTCTGTTTTCACAAAGATAACCATGGCCCAAATTTTTTAAGGGGGAAAAAATAATACGTGTTTTATTAGAATTTGGTTTCAGTTTTCCCAAAAACCCTTTAATTTTTGATTTTCTTTGTCAAACTATGGGGGAGATAATAATTTTCTGTCCCATTACATTTAAAAATAAATCGCTGTGGCTTTTAGGGCATGGGGCCCCGATATCATACCCCACCCTTTAACCCGTTCGGAGGAAACCCATTTTTAATTTGCGATTTCAAAACAGGACAAAACATTTCAAAATCTGTATATTTCGCCTAGGTATTTTTAAAATAAACCAGATTTAAGGGAATTTTCAAAAGTAAGTTTTTCCAAACCAGTATCGTGTATATATTTAATTTCCCCCGGGCATTGTTTTAAAAAATTTCCCCCAATTTTAAAAAGGTACTGCCGTCTAGTTTCTGGTCAACCTTTAATTTATCTTTAGGCCCTTGACAAACGTAAAAGGCAAATGGAAGCGCCCTATTGTTCATGGTTTTTCTCGTGTCGTCTTAAACGATGCGCATACATCATGTACATCGATGCATAACACTAATAAAAAAGGCATACATGAATATTTAACTACATATAACTTAGATCATGATGAGATAGAAAATTGAATATTCTAGTTTTAGTATAGTTTATTTCAAACAAATTCACAGTATATATACAAATAATACCAATTACCAATTTACACAGTACAGGCATGAATTATTGAGAAAGGATTGGCCCCTTAGGTGAGCTTTTAATAGCACTTTCCTTAATATGTCTGTTAAATTGATAAATCATGATGTGTCGAATAAGACCTACTAGTATTCCGAATAATTCGCGCTGATAAAACTCAACGAGGAGCCGACTTAGCGCAGTAAATAAATATTAACAGAAACCATATTTTTATCATAATTTTTCGTCGCTTAAAGTTTTTAAAGCATTATTTCTTCAGAAACAATATGTTGGGGTTTTTTGCTTTTTCAATAGAAAATGATACGAAAAGCTTTGGCTTTAATGGCTTTATTTATTTTTTATTATTATTTTCTTTTTATTTTTTTATAGAATAATTATAAGAAGTTTGTTGAACAAATTGACTCTAAACTGTTTTTCTGTGGTATAAAATGCATAGTAGTATAAATAAGTGCATGCACTTTCTCCCAACATTTAAACATTTCGGAAAAATCATTTCCTGGATATTGTGTCTTTCTCTGAGAAAGCGAAAACGAAAATGTTCACAATACATGTAATTGATGTTTAAAGTCATTTATTGGATTGAATCTACAGGAAAGATAAACTGATTTTAACAGCCTTAAACTCCGTGTTATTGAAATCGAACCTAACTATGAGTCTTGATTTGGAGTACTTTAGTCCTAAATGGACTTTTTAATAAACAACAAATTTCGACAAGATGACGAGCTAGGCTATTCAAATAACCTAGTAATTGAATTAGGTTTATCGATCAAATGTTTATCAAGTTTTATCAATCAATGACTGTGGTATGCTTAATCATTTACCCAGTGTTGTTAAGGACAAATATACTAACAAAACAATGCAAAACTAAAACACTGGTTACTCGTAGACTTACACATTTTTAAAACAGCACTCGAAAATGCAAAAGATAGTTAATCATATGTGGGTAAAAAAATATAAAACTTTATTTCATGACAAAATTCTCAACCACATTGTCGATATGGCGTCGAATCATATGCTTACAATATTAGAAATTATCTTTAAAGCACAGTTTTTATGTATTAACTTTAAAGCAGCAAACCTCTAGATTAACGCTAATTTTCATTAAATGTTTGTATTTAAAAGTAAAATATTGTACTTAAACATATGTTATCCATGTAAATTACTAAAAAGCGGTCAAAATATGCAAAATTACCCTTACTGCGTTTGACGCGCAGTAGAAATATGGTGATAAATACTGCAAAATCAATCATTAATCGCACATAACAAGTGAGCAATTACTTAATCTTCAATTGTCTCATGTTCGATTGTCTTGAAATGTCTTGGCTCAATGGGAGGCATGCAGCTATAAGTGCCGAAGACAATAACTCAACTATAAAAATGGTTTAATGCAATCTACTACCGCAATAAGCAATAATCTGTCTTTAGACCAAATAAAACGTACATGTATTAGGAAATCGAAGCATTGGAATCGCTCAGTATTCCGAAACAAATACTAAAAGGAATGAGAACAACTAAAATAGGTATCGGACGGCATGTTTCGGCATCAACATTAATAAACACCGACTGTTGAATTTACGAACTTACGTATTACTTCGTGCGAACAGTGTGTTCCCTGCTAGCCACTGCTACACTGGCACTTGTAAGAAGAATCAGAGTCTCTCACACAATGTCCATGATGACAGTGATGTTGACAGTGCAGCTCAAGAGCATCTGTAAATCAGTAAAATGGTCGTGATTTTCGAGTGACATATGATTATACAGCGTATAAACAAACGCTGGGATGTCACAGCTCGCAACACTTTTTGCGAGCATATTTTCAATCGAGCTTAAATAAAAATTGTTTGAAACTGAAACAAAACCGGCATGATCCTTTATATACATGTACCATTCTAATTTTGCACTAATAGTAAATACAATAAAAATAAAGAAGATAATTGTAAATAGTAACAATAGCCAAATTAGGTTTCGGGCGATTTATACCGGTCGCCACACTACTAATCCATACCTTTTTATTTTTTTAAATGGATTTGTTCAGGTCTCACTTTTGGTAATGTCCATTTTCATTTTTTTAGAGGGCAAGATGACCATTTAAAATAATAGCCTGGTAAGACTGTTCTATACTGATTAAAAAGGCTATCCACCTATCCAGGGCTTAATATCGTTACTGACTATACGAACTTACGTAAATCAACTTGTGAACAGTCAGTTCCCTGCCAGCCAACGATACACTGACACTTGTATGTGGAAACATGCACTTTCACACAATGTCAATGTTCACTGTGATTTTACAGTGCTCTAGACCAGCTGAATAACAATACAACTAAACATCACTAAACAGTCATTATTACTTTATTGTGGACAGTAAATGAGTGAATGTGGGGTGCAAGAGAATTTCACCTATTTTCGCGAGTCATTTTTCTAAAGACAATGTCCTCCTAATTGTGGTCAATAATTTTCATATTATATAATTATTTGAGTACACAGACTTTGTTTCCTGACTACACGTACATATTTTAACAATAACGTACAATGCATCTCAATCGAACCATGAAGTAAGCTAATTATGCTTGTTGAAAACTTATAAACTGTATTCGTTTTCCACTTTTCTGCTCGGTGCCTCACTCGGAGCAATTCCGGTTGTCCTGTTCAACTAGATGTTGTTTGGAGGGGCAATACACTTCTATCCATGACTGCCGCTCTTCTTTTTTATCTTTGTTTATCGGTTTCCATTAACTATTTTCTCTACGCCTAGCACAATTTGTCTGGTAAACGTTTTCAGAAAAAAATATGATGCTTTGAAGACTTTTTTGTTTTGTTTTTATCTCTCTTTCTTCCTAACTACCTACCTACCCTCCCACCCAGGGACTGATCGATATTTTCATAAACATATTGTGGCGTTAAATTTAATATCTTATATATTACAACAAGCTTATATACTCATTAAAGCAATGAAATACAAAAGTTTACCTTGTAATTTGACAATTTTCGCCAGGATTGTTGATTTTGTCGCTATTTTTTGAGAGAATTTTGATACTGTAGACAAAAGACACTTGCGACGCAGGACACGCCTAAAATCGCTCTAATCGCTAATGAGATATTACAAATTATGCCTTACGTAAGGTATCACATCATTTAATTTCTTTTTAATTCAACAATGAAATTAAAATTATATGTTCCTAATGTTTCTGTAGACAGAAAAATCAACTGATATAAGTTTTTTTTTAAAAAATCAGCCCGACAATTAATTTATGTTGTTCAGATAACCTTTGTTTTAAAACATCGCTTTAATATTTTCAAATAATCCTCGCTGTTGTAAGTTAATATTGTTTTCTTATGGTGTGAAATAATAAATTCAATTTTTTTCATGTTGGCTTCTTTTTTATGTAACAGTTTCTTGAATCAAGATTTCAAGAAAACCTTAACAAAAAATATAAAGATGTGGGAAAATGTTATTTTTATAAGTTTACGTAAAACAGCGATAAGACAATGGCTACAACTGCAAATGAATTCGATGTGGATAAAACATGACTGTAGGCCTATATGCACCTTAAATAAGGTTTATAATAAAAAAAGTCACAGCATTTTTATCTAACCGTGTACCTGACAAGAAAAACAATATATGTTAAACAATATAGAAATGTGTATGCTGATTTTCTAAGAAATATCATCCGGGGCGATCGTTTTTTCAAGTCCAATTTTATGTCCATGCGCCTTGAATAAATTTCAGAGCCCTACCGTGGCATAGATTTAGAAGTAGCCAAAAATAGCCAAGATTATTTCTATCACAACGAAATATTTTGGGCGATCTTCACTAAAGATGTTATCATTTCCATGCGTTTCCAAAAAGTTTGAAATAGGACGGAAAAGGTTGAACATAGTTTCTACCGATCTGGGTACAACTATGGTGCTTGGTATATTGAAATTCCCGCCTCTTGAAATAGATTTTGACCTTTTCTTTCCAAATTTCATCAAAACTGTTAAGATTCTTGTCAATGCTTGTTGGATTCTCCATTTCCGTTCCAAAAATCTTCGTTTTGGTCCATTTGTGTTGAATTGTTGAAAATTAAAATTATCCGCGTCCATTTTGTATGGTTAGAATAATGGAATCACACGTTGAACATTCCTGTGCCATTAATTACGCAATACTTGACAACAAGATGTATCTTTAAAAGATACTCGGATGAAGTACAACTGATTTACATGCAAAAATATGTGAATTCTTAGATTTCAGTACAAAAAGAAATGTTAGCAATGCTTACATAACAATGACATAATAATTATTCCTGTAGCTAAGAAACTACCTATTTTGTAAACATTGAAATTGATTATAACATACATGTATTATTAATATTGATTTTTCAAAGTAGGAAAACTTCTTTTTCAGGTATCTCATTTTTCGGACTTGTTTTCTATTTGACTTCATAAATTTTGTAATCATTTACAAATTAACTTAACAGCTAAACAAAAAAACTATCCTCATTCCTTAACATTTTATTACATTTTATTCTATAGTGGCAAAACTATCCCTTACATTTAATTTAAGAGCTATCCTTAAAATTTTATTTTAGAATGATAAGAACTATCACTTTACATTTTATTTAAGAATTGTTAGAAATATCCTTAATACATTTTATTTTAGAATGACCAATGAGATTCCCGGTCACAATGAAGTTTGAAAATGTATTGGGAAGGAAACAGTATGATACTTTGAAGATGTTTTTGTTTTTTCTATCTAGCTACCGTCCCACCCAGAGACTGACGGATATTTTCATAATCATATTGTGGCGTTAAATTTAATATCTTATATATTACATGTATTACAAACTTATATACTCATAAAGCAATGAAATACTATAGATAATAGACACTGCCGACGCAGGACACGCCTATAATCGCTCTAATTGCTAATGAGATATTACAAATTATGCCTTATGTAAGGTATCAGATCATTTAATTTCTTTTTAATTCAACAATGAAATTAAAATAATATGTTCCTAATGTTTCTGTAGACAGAAAAATCAACTGATATAAGTTTTTAAAAAAGTCAGCACGACAAGTAATTTATGTTGTTCAGATAACATTTGTTTTAAAACATCGCTTTTATATTTTCAAATAATCCTCGCTGTTGTAAGTTAATATTATTTTCTTATGTTATGAAATAATAAATTAAATTTTTTCATGTTGGCTTCTAGTTTTATGCAACAGTATTTAATGTCAAGATTTTAAGAATATAAAGATATGGGAAAATATTATTTTTATAAGTTTACGTAATGCAGCGATAAGACAATGGCTACAACTGCAAACGAATTCGAGGTGGATAAAACATGACTATAGGCCTATAAGCACCTAAAATAAGGTTTATAATAAAAAAAAGTCACAGCATTTTAATCTAACCGTGTACTTGGCATAAGAAAAGCATTATATGTTAACAAAATAGAAATGTGTATGCTAATTTTCTAAGAAATATCATCCGGGGCGATCTATATGCTTGCATCACAATGACATAATAATTATTTCTTGTAGCTAAGAAAATACCTATTTATAAACATTCAATTTAAAGTATAACATATTATTATTGATGATTTTTTCAAAGTAGGACAACTTCTTTTTCAGGTATCTCTTTTTTCGGACTTGCTTTATATTTGACTTCATAAATTTTGTAATCATTTACAAATTAACTTAAAAGTTAAAAAATCTATCCTAATTCACATAAACATTTTATCTTAAAATGTCCTTTACATTTTATTCAATAGTGGCAAAACTAGCCCTTACATTTTATTTTAGAGCTACATATGTATCCTTTAATTTTTAGTTTAGAATAATAAGAACGATCACTTTACATTTTATAAATATCCTTTTCATTTTATTTTAAATGACCAATGAAATTCCCGATTTCATTTTGTAATTGTAAAATGACCAATGAAAATTCTTCTTATATTCAGTCCTTCCCAGTTAATTTTACACGAAGTCAAACTGACTTCGTCCGAATAATTTATTGTGCTTTGGTATATAAAGTTGCATAATAAAATGTAATGGTATGTTGAGTTGTGTTATGTTGACTTCCTGTACGAAATTTTGGCACAGATACTGGGCGGAATTGGCACGGAATCAGTGATTTGACGGACACACAAATGTCTCGAAAAAAAATACTTTGTTGTTTTTTTCTGGGCAGAAAAATCATTCAATGATTCTATATAATGAGTGTGTATATTGTATAAATCGCATTTTAGTAATTAAAATGTTCCAATCGGTCTTTCTTATAAGTGTTAACAATTTCGTAAAGTATAGAATAACATACAGGACTAAAGGAGAATTAGAAAGAAGGAAATTTGCAAAATGTCGACATTGTTTGAAAGCATTCCCAGGGTAATTAACAAAGAATAATAGCATATTTCACGTTGACATTTAAATGCCATATCAATTAGTTGTGAAATAACTGAATTAAATTGTTAGGAATAAATGCTTAATAAGTCCGTCCCCCCGTATCGTAGTTTGACATTACTTTTTTTCTAATAATACTCGTGTTTCACATATTTTTCATAAGTCATAAATTATTAAGTATGAGACGAGGCGTGTCCTGGTTCGCCAGCGTCTAGCTTTTGTCTATAATATCAAAATCATCTAAAAAAAATAATGTATATTTTCCTTTCTTTCTTTATTTGAGACGAGTTTGATATTTTGACCAAAAACAAGAGTTCATTTAAAAAAAATAAGATATACAGAAATAGAAGTTATCGAGCGCCATGAAAATTGAAAATTTTAAAGCACTAGGATAGAGTACGCAATGGAAACGTAATATCACTTAGATTAAGTATAATCTTTAATGACATACACCACAATAAAAAATCTGGAAACAAAGTGATCCCTCGGAAGCATTAATCACAAGAAAATTACAAGAGAATTGCAGACTCGGTTTGATTGAGTCTGTACATAAGGGATAATGAATACGTGCAACATCCCTCACGCCCTCTAGCACCGGCTTGATCGGTTCTCATTTCTCAACACTTAATAGTGCTGGCATCAATGATCCCGAAGGACCAGAAAAATATAACAACACTGAAGTGAAGTACGGGGCAGCTTTTTACAGCTGCCACACAGCACTTGACACCTGCTGTTGTGAAGTTTTAAAATCTGGAAACAAAGTGATCGCTCCCTTGGAAGCCATCGAACACTATGGAAATGTTAAAGCACTAAGATAAAGTGTAATCTTTAATGACATTTATCACAATAAGTCATCGAACGCTATGGAAATGTTACAGCACTGAGATAAAGTATAATCTGTAATGACATTTATCACATTAAACCATCGAACGCAATGGAAACGCAATAGCAATGAAATATAGTGTAATCTTAAATGACATACACCACAATAAGCCATCGAACGCTATGGAAATGTTTAAGCACTAAGATAAAGTGCTATCTTTAATGATGTATATCACAGTAAGCCATTGAACGTTATGGGAATGTTACGAGATAAAGTATAATCCTTAATAACATTTATCACAATAAGGCATCGAACGCCATTGAAACGTAATAGCACTGAGATAAAGTATAATCTTTAATGACATACACCACAATAACCTATCGAACGCCATGGAAACGTTGTAGCACTGAGATAAAGTAAGTATTAAGCCTCCGAACGCCATGGAAATGTTATAGCACTAAAGTAAAATGAAATTGACAAATATGACAATAAATCATCGAACTCCATAGAAAATATTATATGACTGAGATAAAGAACATGAATTAATATATATAGTAAGTTTATACTGCAAGAAACCATCGAACCCCATAGAAGGTATGCTTGCATGCCTGTTTATATAATTATTTTTAACTTTTGAATTTGCACCATGCTTTTGTAGTGTAATATGTAAACAGAAACAAATATTTAATTAAACTTGTTTTCAGTTCAAATACGAACCTACATGTATATTAGGGCCTCTATAATATAGCAATATACTTCTATGTATTTTCTGATCGCAGATCATGGAAATACAATGCTGACATTCAATATCTGGAACATCGCTTCACAACGAACCTTTCAACACAAGGTAGGTCTTAAAACAACTTAAAACTAGCGATGTAAAAGAGAGAAATATTTTAATTTTGTTAAAGTATCCAACGAATTATAACGCATTCAAAATTTAAAAGTAACTTTGGCTTGTAGAATTGTCAATAAAGTCACAATCACAAATTACGAGGATGAATATCTTTTTAATCAATGAAAAATGCTCGGCTATTTCCGTAAAGCTTCGGATTTTTTTATCGGAATTTAACGCCGCCTAAATGAATATTTGTTATAAAGACTGTCTGAAAAATAAAGTAAGGGTGTTGACTCTAGCTAGGACAGGGACGAATTTAGGGCAATCGACGATCGATAATCAATTTCTACCGTAGGTAATGGTCTTTCACGGTTAAACACCCGATAACTTAATCCGCGTTTACAAACCGGTATTTTTAGCGATGTCGATTACCGAGTGTTGCTATGGCCACACATCAGCACGTATTGCACAAAGGAGTAGTGAAATATCATAAACGTGTCGGACTGTTTGCGCTTAATTATTTACATCAGTTTTAAACAACAGGTTTACAGTTAACAAAATATCTTAAAATTAGTAATATTCTACATGAAAATCGAGCTGGTTTCCTTTCGCTGATTACTTATCTATAATAGAATCTCTTGCTGAAATACTTTAAAAGAAAAAAAAACTGAAACTTTTCTGTGCTTTTGTAGATTTCTCTCATGCTTTTGATAAAGTATGACATAAATTGCTGGAAAATTTGATAGATGGTAACTTTTATATAATTATTATCAATATGTACAAAGACATTAAATCATTAATTTCGCATAATTGATCTGTATCGGCGTCGTTCATTCCGAAATAGTGACAAGACAGGGTGAAAATTTGTCTTCAGTTCTATTTTCATGTACTTAGATGACTTTCATACTTATTTATAGAATAGTGGAACTGTTGGATCACTATGGAAAGCCTTGACTGTCTTATGATTGTAAAAATGAACGTTGTTGTGTCACTCTTTCTTTATACAATGTGCACTCATGAATATATTATGTAGATGCATCCTTATATGAATTCAACTGAACAATATATGATGTCAATGTGTCTTTATATGATGTCGACCAATCATTATACGATGTGCATTTATGAATATAGGATGTGGTAGAATCATTATATACAGTCAACTTGTCACCATATTATGTCAATCTTTCATTATACGATGTGTATCTATTATTATACGATGTGCATTTATGAATATATTATGTGGTTGCATCATTATATACAGTCAACTTATCAATATATTATGTCAATCTTTCATTATACGATGTGCATATATTGTTATACGACCGCTGCTTTATATGAAGTGCAAACATCATTATATGGTGTGCTTATGTCATTATACTGATGGGGTTAAATTTACCGGGTTATATCTTACTATGCACTGTTCGTGGCAACAGCGGGAAAACTCAAAGTAAATTATATCATATAGTGTTAAGCTGACTCTATATAAAGACAATTCTACATACTATAGTGTTGTTTTGACTCTATATAAGAATGGTTCCACATAATATATTCGTAATTGCACATCATATAATGAAAACTGACATCATACTGTATTCCTAGAAAAGATTTCGCGCGTTTTAAGTTAGCGCTTTTCGCGGTAGGCATGATTCCGCGAATCTTTATAGCCGCGAATATGTCACTTATAACAAGTCCGCGAACATTTCTAGCTTCACCCAAATATAACATAAACGTGCAGAATATTTATTACAATCTACTTACACAAAAAATATAAAGACAGGTGCTATAGAAATGTTTAAAGAATTATTTATGTATGTTATTGATACTTGTTTACACGCTGAAAAAGAAAATATCAATTATTAGTAATTATCATGCTTATTGTCACGGTGTTGACAAACGCATTTACAGTTTGTGTTTATTGAATGACTTGGATTTTATTTGCTTGAAGTATGTGTAATCCTTTGTTAAAACTACAATAGCGATCAAGTGCTACAGCTGTTATGTTGTTAAAATTGAAGCGATGTACAGTCTGATACTGTGTAAAAAATTCGTATCAACATTTTGAAGATAAAGTCAGTTAATTATGATCTAAATGAGAATAAAATATAACAGGTCTGACGAAATCTTACTTAATCATATAGTGAAAAAGGTAAGGAAATATGAAAGTGTTCACGGAACAACCGTCTGTGTTTGGCTAGTCAATAGATGAAAAGGTATCGAGTAACTTTGCGCTTTAGGCGCGACTTGTCAACAAATAAAAGAATAAAAAGTATCCAACAGGCAAGGTCATGCTTCAAAAATGTAGCCTCCAAAAACTGTAATTTAGGCCGTAGCGACTTAATATTCGCGGAATTCGCGGTTACTACAAATCCGCGAAAGTTTGTCTCCGCGAAAATGCAGACGTTGTGAAAAACGCGAAATATTGTATCCGCGAACATTTCTAGGAATACAGTATAAGGACATAATTATTCACATCATATATTGTTAAGTTGACTCTATATAAAGATGGTTTCACATAATATATTCATTAATGCACATCGTATAATGAAAGATTGGCATCATATAAGGACGTGTTGACATCATATATTGTTAAGTTGACTCTATATAAAGACGGTTCTACATAATATAATGTTGTTTTGACTCTATATAAGAATGGTTCCACATAATATATTCGATTATTCGTAATTGCACATCATATAATGAAATACTGACATCATATAAGGACATATTCACATCATATATTGTGAAGCTGACTCTATATAAGAATGGTTTCACATAATATATTCATTAATGCACATCGTATAATGATAGATTGGCATCATATAAGGACGTGTTGACATCATATAATGTTAAGTTGACTTTAGATAAAGACGGTTCTACATAATATAATGTTGTTTTGACTCTATATAAGAATGGTTCCACATAATATATTCGTAATTGCACATCATATAATGAAAGACTGACATCATATAAGGACATATTCACATCATATATTGTTAAGTTGACTCTATATAAGGATGGTTTCACATAATATATTGAAAAATGCACATCGTATAATGAAAGATTGACATCATATAAGGACGTGTTGACATCATATATTGTTAAGTTCACTCTATATAAGGATGGTTTCACATAATATACTGAAAAATGCACATCGTATAATGATAGAATGACATCATATAAGGACGCGTTGACATCATATAATGTTGACTCTATATAAGAATTATTCCACATAATATATTCATAACTTCACATCATATAATGACAGACTGACATCATATAAGGACAGATTGACATCATATATTGTTATTTTGACTCTATATAAGGATGGCTCCACATAATATATTCAAAAATGCCCAACGTATAATGATAGATTGACATCATATAAAGGCACGTTGACATCATATATTGTTCAGTTGACTACATATATAGACGGTTCTACATAATATATTAATGAGTGCACATTGTATAAGGAAAGGTTGACTCAATATATTGCTATATGGACATAACAACGTTTAGGTTTATAATTATAAGACAGTCAAGGCTTTCCATAGATCACGACGATCTTACTTTATGTTCTTCTCCATGCAAACGACACAATGTTAATTTACTGTAATAATTGGTATCTAAAGGTGAACTTAAACAAAACTATAATAGTAATTTTTGGTGCTTTATAAACTGGGAATTTTAGATTTTATTTAGGAAATGAAAATATTAAGACATTCTTTAGCAATGGTTTGTTCCATAAAGCTAGAAACAAGCATCTAAGGCAATGTATTTACTATTTACCGCTAGATCTTATTAGTATTACATATACATATTACATATGAATCTTCCTTTTAGTTGTAGATAACTGTTATTTTTTAATTGGAAGTGCAGTCTGTTAAATGATTATATCGATACATGTACTTTTTTGTACCAGAACTGTTCATTCTCTGTTATATAAACATTTAAATGTGTTATGTTCTCCAAATTGTATTGAAAAATGCTTGGGTGAAAATAAGGCATGTTTTGTTCTGTTTTGTTCTTTTCCGATCAAGTTGGGCGAAGTGAAAATATTTTCGGCAAAATTTTCGCCCGACTTCGCCCTAGAAGCAGTCGCTGCATACCCGGTGACCTGCAAAATGGATTATAGTATATCAAAGATAACCTCACACACCTTACAGTACGATTCACTATGCAAAGATCAGAAAATACCACACAGCTTGCAGCCCTTTGATTTACATAATTGATAGTAATTGGTAAGACAATTATTCGGATGTATTCGCCAAATAGCATACAGTTTGGAATTTATTTTTGCAACATTATAAGCTACAAAATGCCAACACTTATACAAATATGTCAGGAAAGTTCAGCTCTGCTTATATAATATATGGCATATAACTGGCATTTTAATGGCTAAAAGCATAATTTAAACACTGCAAAAATTAACTTTTGATTTAGTACGATGAAGTGATAAATAAAAAACATTGGATTATTGTGATTAACAAAGCAATCTGAAAAACTCACCGCTGTAATATAATAATTATAATCATAGATAGCGTATTTATTTACATCAAAAATATGAGCTATAGCAATTCAACAAACGATACAGTGACTTTAAATATTATGGTTAAATTGTATCAGGAGTTCGGGCCACCAAAGTATATGCATGATATAGAAATGGCATTGGCTTTAGTTGGTATTCTGTTCAACGTTTGTCACGGAATAGCACTGATAAACATGGTAACGACTTGGAGTGTCCATATGAAATTGATATTTAGCCTGACTGTCTCTGATATGCTCATATCAATTCTTCATTTAGTCAAGCGCTTTTTTGAATTTCCAATTTTGGTATCAGTACCTTTAAAATTTGACCTAAGTTCAGAACAGTTGTTCTTGTCATTAACTTATACGACGATACATCTTGCGCAAACAGCGACAATGCTCGGATTTGCAGTTAATCTGTTTATAGCAACGAAATATCCATTACATCATGGACATCTGATGTCAGCACGCAGATGCAACATCGTCGTTTGCTGTTTCTGGATAGTGAATGGATTTGTAGTTGCTTCTATATACTTTTTGTGTAAACATCATGCAAAAGATTCGATTGAAAATATTTCTGAAGACTTTAAAGCTTTGGCGATTGTATTTTTTACAGTCGCCATTGCATCAACAATATCTGCTATTGTGTTGATAGTGTTGTATTCGATTGTTTTTTTCATGATATATAAACTGAAAGGGCGTTCGCCTCGTTCTATATCACTACGGAAATCTGTTATTACATTTTTGTCTGTCATGATCACATATCTTGTCTTTATGATACCAGGGACATGGTCTTTTCTTTTTGGAGTTATTATAATTCGTCACCATGATATATGTAGTCGGGCCTGTGTTTTAAGGTTTGGTTTCAATGTTCCGGTAATACTCTCATACTTTCATTTACTCAATTCAATTTGTGATCCCTTCATATATTTCATACGATTGCATGAAATAAGGGACTCTTACAAAAACATGTTCAAGAAAATATTTAACAGATCCTAACTTTCAAGTCAATGAATAAATTCATGAAATAGACAGATATGAAAAAAAATGCTTTTGTGGTTTGTTTGATATGCGCGCAAGTGTGTGTGCGCGCATGTAAATTATATGCGCACGTGTTTAAGAAATAACGTCACATACTTCAGATTCGGAAAGTAATTTCGTTATTTTACATGATTATGTATACTATCTAAGTCTTTCTACATAGTTTTGCAAAAAACACAGCTTAGAACTTAAGGTAGAAAAGATTGTTAAAGTAAACGTATTTAGAAAAAATGGGGGTTATTGTCAGGAGTAAAAAATGTGAATACGGAAAGTTATAGATAGTGTCAATCATTTTAATTTTTTCGGAGTAATTAGCTCAACTTTTCGAAGCAAAAACACGTGGAGCTATTACCATGACTTTCTCATCGGCGACGTGAACCTTTTTTATAAGTTCCTTTTCCTCAAACAATATACGAGCTATCGGTTTCAAACTTGGTGTCATAAAAGGGCGAAATTTCAAAAGGGCATATTTTTTTTTTTTTTTTGTAAAATTAGTCTTCAATTTTCATGTATTTTTCTGTTTTAAATGCTTTTGATAGAAAACTCTTCCAGATATGTATACCTTTTTCGACTTAAATTTTTAGCCTGGTTAACCTTATTGTTAAGTGCTAATTTTCTCAGAAACTATCAAAAATTATCACTAATCTAGCTTTGTATATTAAAAATGCATTATCTCTTAGAACTACATTTACTTACAATTAATTGTAGTTCATCTTCATATGATAATTGATATGACATTTAAATATGTTATTTCACTGTGACAATTATGCATATTGGATATTGTAAATTGTATATATTGGTATATATGATGATGTACTTATTGTACAAGTCTTGAATAAAATTGTTGTTCTGTTCTGTTCTATCACTATCAAAATATGACACACTTCCATAAGTGCAGATTATGCAAAATTTCAGTTTTGCAAAATTATTCCTCCTGTCTTATTAAAAAAATTCTGATTAGGCTTTCTCAAATATTGTCAGTTATTTACTTCGTAACCTTGTGATGTTTTTTTTTTTTTTTTGTTTTTTTTTTTTTCAGTTTTGCCCCCTTTGACATAAAATCTATAGGGTAACTTATTTCTTTCGGTATATTTCTCAAAAGTATCAAAGATATTCATTTTAAAAGGCCTGGAGTATACTTGGTCACTATTAAGTTTGAAAATGTATGGAGAGAATAATGCTGAAAGCCATTTTTGCTTTATTATTTCCCTTTTTGACTTGAAATAGTTTCCTTTTATTGAAAAATCGCTTAGGTATTTACTTCAACCTTGACATCTGTACTGTTTATCAAATGTAGATTCGACTGCTAAGTATGCAGAAGTACGTCTCCTTTATTTAACTATGCAGTACTGCAACAAGTGGAGCTCGCAGTATGTGACAGTAATGAAATTTTATTGCCCGCGAGTTACATAATCTGTCATAAAACCGTCCGGTTAGCTCAATAGGTAGAGCGTTGGACTGTGAATCGGGCGCCCCGATTCACGGACGGTGCAGGTTGCTTTCGTTGTGATTGATCATGAAATCCTTTCTACGGTCATTCGCACTGTACCTCTGCTCTGGCATGTACAGAAGCTTCAGTTCTTTGCGAAAGTGAAGGCAACTATAGTACTAGTAAACTGCTTGACAGCTTGCCCCGGAACGATGCAGTGGTTTAACTGTATTCAATGTAGCTTACTGTCGTGATCCGGAGTGAAAACTACCAACACCACCACTATAATCTGTCATAATTTGTACTTCGCCCTTCCTTTCGTTACGTGAATGTAAAGCTGGGTGTCATAAAGATAGGCAAGCGATCAGATTAAATGATTTCTCCTATGCTAAAAAAATAATAGATGTGATAGAAATTATTTTTCTATTTAATCCTAAATTAAATCACGTCAGAATATCCAGTTTACAAAAATTGTAAATATACAATGTTTTTCTATCTATACGTTTGTCTGTGTATTAAGTGATGCTTAAAAGGGTCATGGTGTGTACGCACAAGTGAAATTTAACAACAATAAGAAAAAGTGGAGAATTTTTTTCTATAATCGACTAACGAGGGTGTGAATTTTTAGGAGCACGCGTTTTTTGTTGTTGTTTTTTTTCCAATGCAATGGTTTTGGTTTTTAAGCATTTATTCCGAGGACTGTTAAAATGTTAATACAAAGGCGATTTTTACTAATTTTTGACAAAAATGCTTATCTTTTCGCTCTTTAGGATATGAATACATAATGCATTTCGTTACGATCTTTATGATAGATTCGGTCGATTATATGGTGACCCAGTCTGTATCAAAACGAGGCGTTGCGATCAACAAATATGGCTGCCGTAGATCAGAATTCCAATGCTGTCTTGCAAGGTTTAGCTCGGCACGTGAATACTTTAGGCGAAGACAATAAATTAGCGCGAAGGAAGGCTCTAGAAAATATTAGAAAAGATACTTTTTCAAGAAAACCACCATTAGACCCAACGGAAATTAAACCAATTCTGAATGAAATATTGAAACCTTTGTTGAAGGAATTTTCAGATCCAGTCGAAAAATGCAGGGAGCTGTCATTAGATATTTTACGAAGTTTCTTGAAGAGTGTGGAAAAACCAGAAGAATACTTACCTTATGTCATCCCAGTTCTCGTACAAAGACTTGGGCAACCAGAAATTACAGAGCCTTCAGAGGAACTTAGACTGATACTTGTTGAATTTCTTAAAGAAATTCTAGAACGTTCTGAGAAAAATATTGCAATTTATGTGGATGACATGATTAAAATTTTGCAGCGTACTATCATAGATCCTTTTGCAGATGTAAAAAAGTTGGCATGTCAGTGTACATCAATTTTGGCCAAGGCTGTTCCGGAACATTTTCATATGCAATCAGAATCTCTAATCAAACCTTTATTACAAGCCATTTCTCACCAGCACTCAAAAGTCAGAACAATAGTAGTTTATACTATAGGTAATTCATACTTTACTTTTCATAAATTAGGTTCTAAGTCGCAGGGCCTTGTTTAATAACTAGTTCTTGGGTGATTAAATGTTTGTTTTGGTATAATATTTTGTTATATAAAATCATATTCTTTGTGTACAAAAATTTGAGCAGCACGAAATACCCAAATATTGCTCAAATATATCCAAATACTGCCCAAATATACTAAAAATAAATGTTTTACACCAAAAAAGTGTTGTTTTAATTATGAATATGATAAACACTTTCACTAAGATATAATCAAACATACCCAGATACATTTTCCTATCATTGTGTTTTGAACCTTACCAAGATATACCCAAATACAGTATACTCTATTGAATCTATTTAATCCAAAAAAAAAAAAAATAGGATGGACACTTGTATGAAATTTCAACAAAATTATACCTAAAAAAATTTAAATGTAGACAACAAATATTATCATTTCTTTATCTTAAATTGCAAGTTTATTCATTAATGAACCTAGATAAGCAAATGTCACACACAAGTTTATTTTCTTACAACATCTGAACTGTTCATTTCAACGGATTCAATGAAAGTTAAAGCCGGCAAAGTCATATTATTTTATAAATATTTTTTCATTTTTCTCATTATAATCTATATCTTATGCAATCAAAAATGAATATTACTATATTTGGGTATTTCTTGCTGCTGCAAATATTGATCATTTTAATAGGGCTCTCACAACGGAGATTTAATCGCCTAAAGAATCTGAACTCTGCTGAGTTTAAATATCAAAGGGAAATTTATTAACTGTAGTTATCCACAAGCTCTGGTTAGATCTTCGGGTAAGGCAGAAACAATTCTGTGACAATGGATCCTGAAGGAACTTTGAGTCTTATGTTCATTTCACTAAATTGAAATTGGGGATCAAGTGTAATGGCCAGTCAAAGAATTCAGAACCAGAAAATCACAACCATTAGGGTAAGCAGTGTGTATCTTAGAAACATACTTTCAATAAATGATGCTTTGCATAAGCTACTTGCCATAAACTTGGTAAAGTGATCTTAAATTGACAAATGTTTAATCTTGAAGCTTTATATTATTTAGGGGATGTCATACAGTATGGTAGTAACAAACCAGTGGACACAGTGGTATCACACTTAGCTCAGCGATTATTTGATCAAACCCCTGCTGTAAGATTGGCAGTGATTAAGGTTGTAGGTAACTGGTTATTGGACCTTTGTGATCGCTACTCGTTCTGGAACAAACTTATTCCTCTACTTCTCACTGGTTTATCGGATGAACAGCCTTCTATCAAGGAGACAGCTGACTCTCTCTGGCATGATGTTGGTGAGTACACCCATCTTAGAATTTTAAAGAAATATTGATTTTACTTTCTCATAGAAAAAGAAATTTTTCACAATTTATCTCAGAACAATTGCTATGTAAAGAACTGTACAATTGCCAATGACATATATGATATATGGTAATAAGGTATTTATAATTATATAAGGTATTTATTATTAGTTTCTTGAATGGTAATATGATACTACACTTTGATCTTCGATATGGTATTAATAGTTTCTGTATACATTTTTTGAGGCTATCAACATTTGTGATGTATGTTTTGTGTGTGTGTGTGTTCTTTGTTAGACTTTAAGAATGAAAATTTACTTAAATCAACCTTTTAGAACTTTCACACATACATATTGCTTATACATAATGTAGGAAAAGTATTTATTCGTTTATTTACATTTTGTGCATTAATATAGCTTATGTTTACAGAAGGTACACTAGCAATCAACAGTTGTTGAATGCCTACTGTGCTACAAAATGGTTGATCCCAGTGAAAACCAGAAGAGCCAGAATTATCTGCCAGCCAGAGTTATCTCCCTGATCAATAAGCTTTTAATTTTCTTATTATGGTAAACTCATTTGAAAAATATACAATGTGCCTCTTTTTCAACAGGATTAAAGTTTGCTAATGAGAATGAGGATGATCTGAAAGACAAGATGGACTTTGCAAAAGCTGATCCTAAACATTACCCACCTGGAGGTATGTCATGAACAGAGCATGCAGGGGTCATACTGCTGATAGTCCTTTTATATATTTGCTATAGTTTCAATTAAATGACTGAATCTTTCTAAACATGAATTCAAAAAAGTGGCTTTTTAAGAATAGTTTTTTTTTGGGGGGGGGGTGTATCTTCTGTTTTGTAATCAACCGTGTTTAAATTAACCTCTGGGATCTTAAAGTAACTTAAGGTAAAAGTTCATAAGTTAAAAACTTTTCACAGATGTTACAGAAATAAAGAAGAGTGGTACTTCTGGAAAACTGCTCTTAAGGGATTGTCAGATTTAGACTTACATTTCTTACTTATTTGAATATAAATCTATGTGATCAATTATTTTGCCAATAAATTGACTTTCGAATTCTGTTCAGTGTAATAATTGACCATGAAACCTCCTCTTAGAAATGCACATTGTATATATTTAAGTCTGGCTCCTATTGCAGTGGAAAGGCCAAATCTTGGGTGCAGAACCTTGATGATGCGTCATGTTTCAAGAATATTGCCGGGTTTGATGCGCGATGTGGTAGACTGGGTAACGGAAACTCGTAAGAAGTCTGCTGGCCTCTTGTACTATCTTCTGCTGAACTGTGAGGAATATATTACTCAGCATATGGAACTTCTCACATCAGGAATGTATAAAGCATGTGCAGATGAGGAACAGTCTGTTGTTAAGGATGTAAGTCACATATTCTATAAATATAGGATACATTTTCACGGAGTGGTATGAAAATAAAATGTTGATTTTCATACCACAAGATGAAAATGAATCCTAAACTGATAGTAAAAACTTGAATTTTTTTGGGTAATATATACATTTTTTCTTTTTTGACATTACAATTTTAAACTTTGTGTATTGGCTGAATTTAGACAAAGGTAGTCAAGTAAGACACTGAAAATATGGAAAATAAAAATACTCATTTTATTTCATTAATATTTCTCATTATTTTATTCTTACGTATAAAATGAATAATTTGATCCAATACATGTTTGCTTTAGTATTTATTTTATTCAGAATTATAATTTATTCATTAACAAAGTTTAATTTATACATGTTGGTGTGGATTTTTGGCCGAAGGCCTATATTACTTGAAATAAACTTTTGAATTGAATTGTTTAAACCATATTCTAGAAAATTAATGTCACAAATTTGTGCGAGTATTTAAATCACATAATGTTAGCATTCACTGTTGACAGTATTTAAGCGCAATACATAGTTCTACCTTATTAATGAAGTGATTTTAAGCCAGCTTGATCTTTATTTGTTTGATCTTAAGTTAGATAGATACTTTATTTCCTTCAATGTACATGAAGACCTGATATGAAATTTATCAAATGGCTTTACATCCCATTATTAAGCATATGATAAAATTATTTTTTTAGCTCACCTGTCACAAAGTGACAGGGTGAGCTTTTGTGATCGCTTTTCGTCCGGCGTCCGTCCGTCCGGCGTCCGTCCGTAAACTTTTGCTTTAAATGACATCTCCTCATAAACCACTGAGCCAATTTCATCCAAACTTCACAGGAATGTTCCTTTGGTGGTCACCTTTAAAAATTGTTCAAAGAATTTAATTCCATACAGAACTCTGGTTGCCATGGCAACAGAAAGAAAAATCTTTAAATATCTTCTTTTAAACAACCCTAAGAGCTAGAGCTTAGATATTTGGCATGAAACATCTTCTAATGAGTGTCTACCAAGTTTGTTCAAATAAAAGCCCTGGGGTCAAAATTGGCCCCGCCCCAGGGGGTTAAGATTTTCCCTATATGGATATAGTAAAAACTTAAAAAATCTTCTTTTAAAGAACCCAAAGAGCTAGAGCTAAGATATTTGGCATGAAACATCTTCTAGTGAGTGTCTACCAAGTTTGTTCAAATAAAAACCCTGGGGTCAAAATTGGCCCCGCCCCGGGGGGTCATTGATTTTCCCTATATGCATATAGTAAAAACTTAAAAAATCTTCTTTTAAAGAACCTTAAGAGCTAGAGCTAAGATATTTGGCATGAAACATCTTCTAGTGAATGTCTACCAAGTTTGTTCAAATAAAAACCCTGGGGTCAAAATTGGCCCCGCCCCAGGGGGTCATTGATTTTCCCTATATGCATATAGTAAAAACTTAAAAAATCTTCTTTTAAAGAACCCAAAGAGCTAGAGCTAAGATATTTGGCATGAAACATCTTCTAGTGAGTGTCTACCAAGTTTGTTCAAATAAAAGCCTTGGGGTCAAAATTGGCCCCGCCCGGGGGGGTCATTGATTTTCCCTATATGCAAATATAGTAAAAACTTAAAAAATCTTCTTTTAAAGAACTGTAAGAGCTAGAGCTTAGATATTTGGCATGAAACATCTTCTAGTGAATGTCTACCAAGTTTGTTCAAATAAAAACCCTGGGGTCAAAATTGGCCCCGCCACAGGGGGTCATTGATTTTCCCTATATGCATATAGTAAAAACTTAAAAAATCTTCTTTTAAAGAACCCAAAGAGCTAGAGCTTAGATATTTGGCATGAAACATCTTCTAGTGAATGTCTATCAAGTTTGTTGAAATAAAAGCCCTTGGGTCAAAATTCGCCCCGCCCCAGGGGGTCATTGATTTTCCCTATATGCATATAGTAAAAACTTAAAAAATCTTCTTTTAAAGAACCCAAAGAGCTAGAGCTAAGATATTTGGCATGAAACATGTTCTAATGGGTATCTACCAAGTATGTTCAAATAAAAGCCCTGGGGTCAAAACTGGCCCGCCCCGGGGGTCATTGATTTTCCTTATATGTGTATAGCAAAAACTTAAAAATCTTCTTTGAAAAAACCCAAATAGCTAGAGTTTAGATATTAAGCATAAAACATCTTTAAGTAAATATCTACAAAGTTTGTTCAAATAAAAGCCCGGGGGTCAAAACTGGCCCTGCCCCAGGGGTGTCATTGTTTTTAACTATATAAAAATCTTCTTTTAAAAAACCCAATGAGCTAGAACTTAGATGTTTAGCATGAAACATCTTCTTATGGGTATCTACCAAGTTTGTTCAAATAAACAAATAAAAGCCCTTGGGTAAAAATTGGCCGGGGGGGGGGGCTATATACAGGTGAGCGACCTCAGGGCCATCATGGCCCTCTTGTTTAGAAAATTGCTTGTTTAAGATACCATACAGGAAGACATACATTTCAGACATACTGGATTTAATACTTGAGATTCTCTTTTCATCAACAGATACAAAGATCAGCTGAGCTTATTGGCTACTTTGTCGAAGTTGAAGTTTGGAGTAAGTTGATATTGAAGAGTGTTAAAAGCTCTCAGCATTTTACATCAATGATGGTACTATCCTCGGTTATACATGGAACAGCTAGAGACGATTTGAAACCTTACATACAGACAATTCTTGACACTCTAACAATACCAGATGTCTGTCAGAGTGTTCAGGTGTGTATCCACATGAAATTTATTACTTTTTTTCTAAACTTTATTCCATAAAACTAATCTTTGCAGCAATTACTTGCTTACGGAACATCAGTGGTACTACTCAAGTGCCGATTCCTGCCTGAATTAATGCATGGAGGAGTACCTCTATCAAAAAAGCTTGAAAGTCGCCATATGACCTTTAAAGGGTTTTTGTGAGGTAAAACTAAACCAGTTGAAAAATAGCTACTTACCGTTTGTAAATTCCTAATTTTGAGTAAAAAATGCTGAAATTCAAGGCAAGCCAATGTTAATGTTCTTAAAATATGTTCCAAAAATTAGAATAAAACGCTTTTCTTACTTGTACAGGTAGCTGTTCAGGTACAGTTGCTGTCATGTTTAGAGTCATTGCTGACTGTATCCAGTACAGATATTGCAGAATCATCAGAATCAACCCAGTCCGTGTTCAATCTACTACATACCATACTAGCCATTCAACAAGGAGAACTTATAAAAGAAAAGGTAATAAGATAATATGGAAATGTTTTTCGAGAAACATGCTGACAAATATTTTCAATTTTTTTTTATAATTCATTGCTTGTATCTGTGTACTAAGAGGTTATTGCTAGAATGATGGACATAATATTGTCTGAGAATAAAAGAAATGTCAGAGCTGTTCATATTAATAGTACTGTTACTAAAATGTACTTCTGTTGTGAATGCTTAAAGGATATACAGCTGTATATACGGCTCTTTGAAATTGGCAGAATATCATTATTATCCAGAGTATTGTAATAAAAATCCTGTTAAAATACTTATGATGAAAAATGTTTAATTATGTGATGCTAAACCAATTTGAAACAGGAATGGAAAAGTTGGTTAGCGATTATTTTATTCTTTTTGTTTATAATAATTTAGTAGTTTTAATGTGATACAATTTATCTGAGTGGATATATTGAAAGATAAACACTGTACTCTTTCTTGCTTTAAGTGTCCAAGATAATTTAATTTCCAACAATGGGTGCTGTAATAATCTTGTTTTCTGTAAGACAGTGCATTTTGAATATTTCAGGTATTTGAATTATTGGATAAGTTAGCTACTTTGGAGGGTCTTGACAACAGGAAAATGTTATATAAAACCCATACAAAACCTCTGCTGGACAGTTTTCATGATACGTACCAAGTGTGGACAACACATTCTGTGGAAAGACTCGTCTTTGATGGTCTTATATTAGAAGCAGGTTTGTCATTTGGACTAAATTTTGCAGATAGATTTGTAAATTAATTTGTAACTGTCTATGAAAATAATTTGTCTTTTCAATACAAAGTATATATATTGTGTTTATTGTTTATGATGATTGAGATACATTCTTTTAAGGAGAACTCAAAAGAAAACAAACATGACCATAGATCATTAAGGAATCCATTTTGGAGATTTTGTGTCACTGTATAAATCCTATGACTCTTACATGGTTGTTACCTATAATATTCTCTCAATTTAAGATATTACTATGTTTTGCTAAATAAAACAGGGGTGCATCTGGGGCCGAGTGGTTATGGTGTGCCCCCTCATTGCTGAAGGTTCAAATCCCACCTGGGCCTTTGGATTCTTTCATGTAGCTTGGTTGTGGAATGTCAAGTGGTTCTACTCAAGTATACTACCTATCTTAAAGCTTTTGTATTTGTATAATTCTAGGTCCAGTAGTTGGAGATATATTAGAAGATGTGATGCCAATACTGACAGCTAACTTTCATCCGGATAAAGATCCTGAAGTGCGTCTCAAATTCTTCTCCCTCCTTTCTCATCTTATGATGAACTGCAAGGACACTGTTGATTCTGGCGATAAATTTGCTGACTTTGCAGAAATTGTTGTTAGAGACATGATCCTGCCAAACTGTGTATGGAAAGCTGGGCGTGTGGCCAGCGCAATCAGAACCACAGCAGTGTCATGTGCCTGGGCTCTCCTGCAGAGTGGAGTGCTCACCAAAGAAAAGGTAATGAAAAACATGTTACTTGAGTTGTGGACCAAAATTTATTTTAGAAGAAAAAGAATGAATTTTGCTCCATTTATCCTGAAAGATATGGAAAAAATATTCTTGTATTAAAACTAAAACTTTATAAAAATGAGAAGGATTAGGATAATGCTTTAAAGTTTTAAGTTCTTTTACCTTGTTTTTTAGATGTATTTTGTGAATTTCCTCACTGGTAAAAATTTTAAGTTGTCCTGAAGTATTGTTGAATACTTATTTACAGGAATAATGTTTTTAAGGGGAGAGTGGGTCTAGTTGTAAAGGTGACTGCAGTGCCCTCAACCCAGGGATTACTGTAAGCTGTATTTTTTTAAATTTTCATCTTGATTGACCAAAAATTGGTATTAGATAGTTCCAAAATTAGAAGCTGGACAAGTCCATTCAAGAAATTAGCTACGCAGATAATGATTATAAAAAATGTTTAAGGGCTAGTATGAGATTTAAAGAATAGATATTCATACTTAATAAGTAATTATCTGATAAACGAAATAGAATAATATTTTTCTGTTTTATTCTCAGCTTGAACCAATATTGGACAACTTCATCACTCAGATGTTAGCTAGTATGGATGATGATAATAAGGGTACCAGGCTGGTTGCCTGCAGGGTCATGACTCGAACATTTGACCTTGCCGGTGGCAGTATCAACCAGGATCGACTACACAACATGTACCTGGAGCTGTTGAAGAGACTGGATGACAGCAGTGATGAGATTAGACTGATGGTTTCTAAAACGTTCCTGGCATATCTAGACAGCTTTGAGCAGGCTTATGATGTTCAACTTTATAGAGCTCACCTAGAAGCAATGTTTAAAGGCTTGTTGGTGCACTTAGACGATCCTGATGAGAAAATACAGGAGGCTATCTTAGGTAAAATTTGAATTAAAAAAACTATAAATCTTATCTTTTGCTAAAGTTTCTATATAAGTTATGATTAGTTAAAAAAAATGGCAATGCTCTTTGGGTCATATTGCTCTCATTTAGGATATATTTTCACATATATCCCGTCAGCAACTTGAAAAACTAATGGATTTAATTAACTTTAGTATTGAGCAGTACCTCTACATTTACAGGTGTCCTAAAGAACACAGGAGGTTAAATATTTCAAAATGGTCATGCAACAAATCTACATATTTTGCAGGTGTTCTAGGAAGTAGGAAGTTAGATATGTCAATATAGAATCGCCATTTAATATTTTCTATGTATGTATGTATTTATCCAGGTGTTCTAAAGAAAGCAGGAGGTTTACTGCCTGGCATGCTCATACAAGAAGTTGAGACAACAAAACATAAACATAGGTCGAAAAAATATTGTGAGGAACTAGTGGGCTATTTACAGAAGTTGTCAACTCAATCGTCATAGCATATGATGAGTCATGGTTCAATATACTATCATCACACAAGATCTGTCCATTTCATTTCAATGATTTATGTATATGTGTAGTGTTTATGTAGAAGTGAATGAAGTGTGCTTGTGTATTATTGTATTAAAGATCTATTTATTACAAAAATTGATGCAGTAAATTTGTTTTAAAATTTCAAAGAGTGTAAAGATACGAGTGACGAAATATGCTGTGTAAATTTCCATTGTTTTTATAACACTATGATAGTTTCTTAAAGAATTTTGACTTAGAGTGTCACTGTTATTTAATGTAACAGATATGACAAGTTAGTAGAGAATAAAATGTTATATTCCTATGATAAGAAATGTTTTGCGATGATTCTGTGCATGGGCTGCTTTTTCAAGGAAATTTACAAACATCATGCTTTCAATTTTGTTACTTTATTTTTGTTCTTGTCAGGATGCAAACAATTATTGTTATGAATACAAAATACCCAATATAATTCTGTTTTGTCATGAATTTTAAAGATACATTGTATATGTATATAAGGTAATTTACACTGCTGGAACCAAAAGTGGTTAGCCTTTGCCACCAGTATAGAGCTAGGCCAGCCTGTACAAACCAGACTCTATAGTGTTGGTAGCTAAAATTTAGTACTTTGTAATCTCTTAAAAATTGAAATGGCCTGTTCCATATCCAGAGCAAAGCAAGCCCTGGACAATTTCCTCGTAAATAGAATAATGAAAATCATTTCCATTTTGACCACGCTATAACCCTCTTATCAAAGGAATTCAAAATATTACAACATGTAAATTTTTATTTTTTGATATAAAAACAGTGCAAGAGATTGTATGAATATTGTAGATGCTTTTCTGTAGAAGGATGTGCTTGTCACTGCCAAATAAGAGTTTGTTATTGAAGAATGTAATATAAAATATTTATGTAAGATTAAATGTGTATGAAAAATCTATATCAAAACATTATGTTTTATTTTTGCATCCAGTCAAATGATAAATATATTCCCTTGTGGCTGAGGGGTTGTCTTAGAGTCACCTTGATGAGTACAACCCACCACACTGTACTCTGTTTACTAAGAGGCGACTAAATGGGTTCATAATTACTGGAGTCATCTCTTAGCTTCAGCAGGTGAGGTGGTTTTGACCCCTGGTGTTGCTTTTAGTCTGAAACACCCATGTGACCTAAATTGTGTTAGGCAATATGGTAGGAACATATTCAGCACAGTATGACTAGTCAGGCACCTGACATTGCCATGTGTCCCATGTTGAGACTTCAGGTCCACCTTCATCGCTATGTACATAATGTAAACCTTATTGCAATCGAAATGAACCTTAATCATAATCTTCACTGTTCATGCAACAACTATATTAACAATATTTTCTTATATCAAATTTGAGCATAGTATATCTTTAAAGGATAATAAAATTAAGTAAAATGATTATTTTTGCCTTATTGCAGTCTGAAAGATGCAACAGCACAATGAAATCTTTTATTTTTTAGCTTGTCAAGATGATATAAATTCTAGTAAGCAAAAACATTAACCCACTCTGTTTATGGCTATTATAATGAACTCATCAGATTTGAACATCTTTGAAGACAGTGAATCGGAGGTTACAACTATTAGTACTGGACATTTTTGTAGATAAGGAGGGGTCATAATTCTCCACACAGATTAGTTTTTTTATTCTTTAGAAAGTGCAGACGTGAAAGTTTTATATAATGTTTAAATAATGGTTTTAGAACAATTTTGTTACAATTGCTTATCACCTGAAGACAGAAGTACTGAATATGAAATAATTTTCATAAAATTTAGTAACAAATAATGTAAACAAAGTAGTATTTTGGCTTTCATATTACTAAAAACTAAATAAATACAACTACCACTAACTATAAACTAACAGAAGCAAAAGATTATTTAGGTAATTGGTCAATAATTTATTTTTTGAAACCAGAATAGAACACCAAAAATAAAAAGAGATTTTGAGAAATGATAAGGCATAATGGGCCTTTAACTGATCAGGGGAAGTAACCACTGTGAGGAGTTTGATTACCCTAGCTGCTGCTCTTGATGAACTTTATAATGTTGCTTTGTTGGATGAATGGAATAATATTCCAATTATGTGTTCTAAGGAATGAAGACCATGACACCTGACAAAGTCAGGTGGGTGAAGAGGCAGCATGCGAGAGTGGGACATGACACTTAAAACCTCCCAGACATTTCACCACCCATTGGTCACTTCACCCCCAACTTCACCACCTTATCCCCATAACCATTAAAAAATCAGTACGAGTCACTAAATGACATTTTATCCCACATCCCTTATCTTTTCTTTAGTAAATATTATCCAATACCAAATAAACATTTTATTTGATGTTTATGTTCTCTATTTTGAGTAACTATTTGACTCGAAGCAACTTTTAATATATGAGAATCTTCAACATTTAAACATTATACTATGAAAGACAATTTAAAAATCACAGTGATACAAATTATTTAAGAAAACTTTAAGATTATGACTTTATATATTCAGACAAATAAATATGTTTATGACTTTCTGTGCAATTCTGAGAGAGTTCAAGGCAATTTCATTTTGTAAATTGATTAGGGAGGTTCCATCAATTATGAACTACCAAATAATCTTAAGAAAGATTTAGTGTTTACAAATGACAACAGTTCAACTAGATAAATACAATGTACATCTGGATTATGCATAATAATCAATGTTATAATCTGTCTATAATATGTATCTTAAAGCGACTCACCACTGAGGTTTTTAACATGATTTTTAAGAGACAGCAAATGTTTTTTTTTTTTTTTCAAGACAATTTTGTACTAATTCATGCAGGTCTGGACTTAAAACTAATGTGGGCAAAATTTAAGATCATTCCCTAGCTTAATTGCACCATTTTATATAATTATTTTTATTGTGCAAAATGCCCAAAAATGATACTTTTCTGGGTCAAATCTTAAATGCTAAAAATCATCCAAATATACTCACTGATTTTCAATTTAACTCATCAATTCCTTTGCAATTTTCCCATTTTAAGAGCGTCACTTAATCTATGCAAAAAATTCAAATTTTATGTTTTTAGAGCCTTTTTGATTAACACAGCTCACCTTTGCATTAAGTTCCAAAATATATTGTTTTAATTTGAAAAAAAAAGAATACTTATTGATAATTGTATGGAATTATATGAATTGCACTTGCACACCGATTTTATTAAAAGCCTATTTTAGAAAATAGCAGCATTATTTTTTTAAATATTTTGTTCCAGAACATTTCATTCTATGTATTTCTCGGTTCGTAGTCAATATTCATGTTTGTTTGATAACAGAAATATTATTATACATGTTCCAACTATTTTAAGACTATTTCAGCAATATTTTTTACTGTTTATGACTTTTTTTTAGAAATATTTCAAAAGATATTGCTTTATATACGCTTTTAAGTAAATGAGTTGTTTCCCTTTAAGAGACTTCACCATTTGCACCACTTACACGAGGCAGATAAAATGCTACTTTACACATGATATCTATCGTCAGATAAGTGTTAAATTCAACAGTTTGTCGCTTTTTGTCAACGTGTTTTTGGAAGTTATGACTCAAATAGATTAATGTTCTGTGAGATACTGTAGATGTTAATGTGGACAAATTGTTTTGCATGTGTAGATCTAGGTCACGCAGGTTTGTATTTCAAAATACGTTTTTAAACGACAGTTTGTCAGTAATCAGATGAATATTGTTAATAGGTGTAAATAATACAAAGTGTTAAATTGTAAAGTGTCGTAGAAATGGAATTAAGTACATTTAGTAGAAATTATTTTGGAGTTTTTCCTTCCTGCTTCCTTCTTTTTTGATGTCTGCCTTCTCGTCTTTATATAAAAAGAAAATTAAACGTTGCTGTCGCGATTTAAATTAGCATTTTGCTGCAAGGATTAACCAAAAGTTCACATCCTAGTTTTCTAAATGTTTGTTATAGCCAGTTTGTCAACCAAGTATCATTGTATACGTGGGTAGGAATCTTTTCTAGAAAGAGTTCGTCCCCTTTATGAAAATTTCCATTTGTATGGCTATCACACGCGTTGCATTTCATTTTCAAGTAGCCTATGAAGAAGTGAAAATTATACAGACATTTTGACATTTTTATCCGTCCGCTTGTATAAAGTTGATTAACCATTTCAAAGTCAAATTAAAAGATTTGTACTATGTACAGTATATTGTTTACCAAAAAAAAAGCAGTAATATTATGTATAAAATGGTTTCCTTTAATTTGCACTTCAAATTTTTTAAGTAAAAACTGTTTTGAAATAAATTAATATTAATGCTTTACATGCATGTAGATTCTACAATTTTGATTGTTATCCGATTTATTTATCATTATGAGATAGCACAAAATAATTTGTGGTAGCTCTACCACAACATTTATTAGTTACACGAACATATAAATGTTTTTTTAACGTACATGATTATTTACACAAACATCCTACTAGATAGTTTCATGCTTTGAGTGAATAATTGACTATGAGTAATTGTCATTGAGAGGCCTCAGTGGCTGTGTGATTTAGGTTGCTGACTTTGAACGCATGCCCCTTAAGTACCGCTGTGGGTTTAAACCCCACCATGGACTTTTGCTACTTCCGAGTGATGAAGCTATCCAGCTATTAACGTGGTTCTATTCAGCACCCCTAGTAAACACTGGCTCTTTGACAATTTGGTGTTATAATTTTTTTTTAAAGATGAGAGCAATCGACATTAGATCTACCATTGTAGAGCCCTCGACCAAAACAAAAGTGATATTTAAAGTTAAACATAGTTTCTAAAATATCCTATTTAAAAGAATATGCTTGATTTTCCAAAATCGAAGGATACTATGCCATATAGAGCATTTTTCTCAATTTAGAGGAAATATACCAAAATGAGTGCTAGATCCAGGGATATTTTTGGCTTATTTTATAGCCATTATTGGGTCATATTCACAATTGAAAATTCTCTTTTAAATCGGATGTTTTTAAAAACTGTGATTACCTTTTCAGCTTTGTATTGATCAGTCGAGGACTCTACAACGGAAGTGCCTTTGGCTTTAATTTTAACAGATCACCAAAATGTGAAAGCAGCGTTTAGTAGGGGTGATTCGCGGGCCTGCTTGTTTAAAAGGACACCTTAGGTCTTCCTCCACAAGGAAACATCACTTAAAACGCAACCAAAAATGAAATAAAATTTAAGCATGTGAGTACATGAAAAAATTGAAATATGTTTAAATTATTTAATTTTGTAGTTCAACAATGATTTGCCACTAAGCAGTCGAAACATTCAACAGAAATGCGATATAAAGGAATAACAACAATGACCTGCAGCTAAGCATATTCAACTGTGTACGCCATGTATGTCATATTTTTATGAAGGAAATCCATTATGGTCAGTGATATAGAAAAATACAGCTTTCTTTTTTTCTCAGTTGTTTTGCTTTTTAGACATATACCACAGCCTTTCTATCTTTCATATATCAATAGTTTCATTATTTATTATAATGATAATGTTTCTGACAAGATATTTTATAGAGATAGTAATTAAGTTGTTAGAAATTTTTATATCTTTTTGTCAATTCCAGACATAGATAAATGTCAAAGTCTGCATTTTCTTCTGTCGTATTCTATAGTATATACTGATATTCATGATAATAATGTCATGGTACATTACCACTAAGTTTTACTATCATTTTTCATATCTTATTTTGCCATTTTAAGAGTTTCGATTGGACTTGATGATACCATATTTAATATGTAAAGATAGTTTTCATAAATTATAGTTACTGTTTTTTACATTTATATAATATTAGTCATATAGGTTGAGGACCATGCAAACCCCTTAGATTTTATGACCAATATACATGTACATTGCAATTGTATATATATGTATATATTTTTGAATTTTCAGGTCAACGATGAATTGCAGGTCATGGGCCCGAGGCATTCGCCAAAAAAAGAAAGACAATTTTGATGTTAATTGCTTGGGAATTAAATGATAATCAGAGAACTGCTCAAAATGGTGGCTTGAATATATTACGTTGAAAAATTTGAATTCCACTTGATTGTTCAGAACTAAGCTTTAGGAAAATTATGTTGTTACTTGTAACTTAACTTCGTAAGCCAGTAAAATATTGTGCCGTAACCATGATACTGCTTTGAAAAACATTTCAGTAAAAAAATGAAGGTTGAATGAACATGGTAATCGTTCTTATTATATTTTTCCATAAATAGTTGGCTTTAAAGGAAACACAATTTCTGCTTGAACTGTTTTGGAAATAACATTGGTGGAAATGGAGCAGGGAAAAGAAGTAATGACTTTAATTTGTGGTTCAGAGGAGATAGTCATTGAAACAAATGACTTGTATTCAGAAGACAATGAAATGACGGATACCAGTTCGTGTTCGTCTGACTCGGAATATGAAGAAATAGAGGTTGAACCACCATTTCATGATGAAAAACAATACCAAAAAATTGAGATAGAACCAACTTTTGATATTGAAAAACAAAGTGAAGCAATCTATCTTCCAAACCCTTATGTTAAATTAGTTAGATGTGACCATCTTGTTAAAAGTGTGTTTCCTGAAAACAGAATTGAACACAGAAATTCAAGATCTTCAGCAAGAATGAGACGTCCGAACAGCACCTATCTGACAGACGAGTTTCTCGTAGGAAAGTATGCACAAAAAGCCCCTGACAAACAATTATCATTTGTAAAGGTGAAAAAGAAAAAGAAACTTAAAAATATAAACAAAAATATTTTTGAAAAGGTGAAAAAGAAAAAGAAACTTAAAAATATCTACAAAAATGATATTCACAATCCTGGTCGCAGTATGATTCAAGTGGGCATTACAAATTTTGGAGCCGATTTAGCTGAAAATATCAAACAGGAATATCCGAGTGGTTGCCAAGTTTATGCGTATGATGTATCAGATATGGATAAAATGAACCCATGTTATAGATTTTTTTCAAGTGATATAGTGACTGAACCTTTAGTATCTACTATTAAGGAAGAACCTCCTGACGATTATTTTGATGGTATGATAGGTAACAGTTTTAATTGCACTTCTGACTGTGAAACAGTTAAACCAGTAAAACTATCTAAAATAAATTTTGATTCAATCGTTAAAAAGGAAACAGATGAAACAGATTACGGTAGCATGTCTTCTGAATATAGCCATTTAAATGACACTAAAAGTATAAATTACAACTCGGTTTTCAATGGGGAATTAAATGAGACGGATACAAAAATAATAAAAGTAGAAAAAACTGAAGAATCAAGCGACAGTGAAGTTGATATTGAAAGAGATTGGGATGGGCCAGTGTTTATTGTTGATCCAGAGACTGTTGCCTTTGATCATCCATACTCGTCACGGCCGGAGAATACTGATGCGCCACCAGTAATAGTTATTTACCCACATAACTCCAAGAAAACAGATACTAATCCTTCTCAGTCTCAAATAGGGAAACAGAAACAACCGCTAAAGAATTTGAAGGAAAGAAAAAATATTAAAGATCTTTCAATTAAGAGTTTGAAGAAAAGCGAAAAAGAGCTGTCAATTTTTAAAGAGACTGCGGCAGGAAGAAACATGGAAACTGTAAGTTTTAGTTTGTTCTACCCTGCTCTACATCTCTGTTTTAATTGTTCTCAATACTTTTTTTAGTCTTGAAGATTTTATATACCGCTTTTAAAGATTCGAAATATTGGAAGAGCATAAGATTAGTACTCCAAGGGTTGATGTTTGATCCTCCGATGAGGGGTAATTTCTCTGTAACTTATTACATACATTAATTTCACTTTTTATACCCCCATGCACTTAGGGTGGAGCATATCGATTTGAGAACTTTATGCTTTGTTTGTAGATGCACCTTATGATTTCAGGTCAAATGGTCAGCATCCAAGAATTGTAATGACAAAACAAAACAAAAGTGTGTCTATTTAATCAAAGTTCATTGTGCTTCTATGTGCAGAACACATACAGTTCTCTTTCCCAAAGGCCAAGGTCTCGTAGTTCAAATGATACCTTGTTTACATTTGGTCTCTGTATCTGATATTTGACTATTTGGAATATTGTAAATTTACATGGCACAAATGATTAACAAGACGTCCCGATGGCAAAATCCAGGTTGCTACCCTACAATCATGGGTCAAATGTAGAGGTCAGTTGCTCGACTTTGAAATAGTTTGAATGAATTTGGAAATAATAATTTACATCGTGACTCATTGGTTATAATGTGTATAGTGCAAAAGCCAGGGTTTACCCCATAGGTCAAGGGCGATCAAAGGTTAAAAGAAATCCACATTTTTATCTACTGAATACCTTGCTTATTGAAAAACACATTAAAGTCAAAAACGACATACCTAACGTGACTTAATTACTTATTTTTGCATTGAAAACATAACCTTTCAGATCATTGTACTTTGTGTGAGTGTTACAGTGCAATCATGTTTTGTTTACAGTTTTTGTTAATTGTCATTAGCTTTAAATATTACGTTGAAACTTGATAAGTCGAGTAATGTGTGTCCTACCCATTTTTTGGGAGTCAAAATAACGAAGATCTACTAGGTCATTGTGGCCTTTAATTCTAATTGTCTCTACTTCTTTTTAAAGCATTGCATTCGTGAGCGGCAATCCCGGGCTTTGTTGAAGGATGATTTCAGAAGACTGAGAGACATGATTCCACAATTAAATGGAAATGAAAGGACACCCAAAGTCTCGATTTTGACATCGGCATATCTGTATATAAAATCATTGGAAATTTCGGAGAAAACGCTTCAAAAATCTATCGAAAATTTAAAGGAGAAACAAAACAATCTGAAAAAAATATTGAAATTATTGACAAGTCCTGGGAAAATGAAAAGAGAACCTGAGTGAGGAAGCGAGGAATCTGTCATTTACTTATTAATGGTGACATTTTACAATTAATACATGAATGCATTCTTTTCTTTATTGATAAATTATTTTATTAATGGCAAATAGAAATAAAAATATAAAAAAACTAGTGATGTATATAAATATGAATATTGTAATATGTCAGAAGGCTATATGATCAGATTTTAATAAAGTACATGTACTTAAAGCTGATACGTTATTGTTAAATAGTAAATCCAACCTTTATTATCTTTTTTGTAAAGTCCCCTCCCCGACAGACACACAAAATTCCGTGTGTAATATCCACATGGCAGTCCGTCCGTCTGTTAGCAGCTGGTTGGTGTCCATTTCGTATCTTTTAAACCAATTGAAGGACATAAGCAGAAATATTAACCCTAATGATATGATGTACAGAGTGCAGGTTTAGGCTTTCTCGGGTCAAGGTCACGCTGAGAAATTATGTATGCCAGCTCTGTATCATCTTAACCAATGGGAGAAATTAAAACTATTTGGCAGAAATATAGGATGATGTGCAGAATTCAGGGGTGGACACTCATTTATAGTCCTCTGTCAATTGTGATAGCTGTGGCAACTGGTTCCATATAGTATCAAGATATAGATAACACCTAGTATTAACAAATGACAGAAACTGAAGTATCCTTTGCATGGTTATTCACTTTGTGTTATAACTTAAACCATTCCAACACCAGTTCAAGTATACTATCCATTACCTCTCAAAATAGTTTTTCAAGCTTTTCTGATACAAATGTTACATTGTATCCCAACACTAGTACATCCAAACCACAATCAATTATGTTTCGAAAATTAAAATTATCTGTGTAAATTGCCAATCCATTGTGAAAAAAAGCATGAATTCTTTCTCAAAACCCTGATGTTGTCACAACATAACAGAGTCTTGGCTGAAAAAGAAGCATTTTACAAGTGAAAATCTTTCCAACATCCCTAGGGCACACAGTCTACCTAAAAGATAGACAAACCGGAAAAGGAGGTGTACTTAAATGTATACTTGTGAAAAATAACTTTATCTCATGTGAACAACCAAAACTAAGCACTGACAGTGAAATTTTAGTGTTAGAGTAGAAATTAAAGATAACAAACCATTCTACATAAACCACATAAAAACGACACAAAAAGTACACTTGAATTTGAAAAATCACTAGACTTAACAAGAAATCTTAACGGCACAAAAATAATCCTAGGAGATTTTAACTTTCCAAAACTTACAGGGGATTCAGAACATAATTATTCTTACAAATCTGGCTTTAATTCAAACTCCATATATGATAAATTCCTTGAAGTCATCGAAAATCATATATATAGCCTTTAAATGATAAATGAAAACAACACACAACAATATTTTGGATCTCTTTTTAATTTCAAACTACACACTTGTCAACAAAACAGAAATAATCCCTGGAATATCAGATCATGACATCATCACAACTGTACACGCAAGACCAATTATACTCAAACAAAAACCAAGAAACTGCCCAATCTACATAAAAGCTAACTGGCCTGAATGCAGATATTTAGCCAAGAAATCATAAATAAGGTTGATACACTCTCAGTTGAAGAACTATGGACTCGATTTAAATCTGCAATTAAAACTGGAATCGCTAAATTTGTTCCAATAAAAAGAATAGGATAAAAAAAAATCCCTACCCTTCTTAAAAAAACTATACTCTCACCTAAAACATTCCAAACAAGATTTCCAAAATGTAACAACTGTTGTTTTTTCAAGACAGTTTTGTACTATTTCATGCAGGTCTGGACTTCTAATTTGTGTGCAAAAATTTATATCATTCCCTTACACCATTTTTCCCAGAATGATTATTTTTATTGTGCAAAATGGCCAAAAATTGAATGCTAGAATCATGCAAAAATATAGATTTTCAATTTAACTCTATTATATTTCATTATTAATTCCTTTGCAATTTTCTCATTAATTAAGTGCATTTCTTAATCTATGCAAGAATTTCAAATTTTATGTTTTTAGAGCCTTTTTGAACACAGCTCACCTTTGTATAAAGTTCCAAAATATATTGTTTTAATTTTAAAAAAGAATACTTCTTGATAATTGTATGGAAGTATATGAATTGCACTTGCACAATGATTTTATAAAAAGCCTATTTTAGCAGCATTATTTTTTAAATATTTTGTTCCAGAACATTTCATTCTGTGTATTTCTCGGTTCGAAGTCAAAATTCATGTTTGTTTGATAACAGAAGTATTATTATATATGTTCCAACTATTTAAAGACTATTTCAGCAATATTTTTTACTGTTGATGACGTTTTTTTTTTAGAAAATTTCAAAAGATTTTGCTTTATATACGCTTTGAAGTAAATGAGTTGTTTCCCTTTAAGAGACTTCACCATTTGCACCAGTTACACGAGGCAGATAAAATGTTACTTTGCACATGATATTTATCGTTAGATAAGTGTTAAATTATACAGTTTGTCGCTTTTTTGTCAGCATGTTTTTGGAAGTTATGACTCAAATAGATTTATGTTCTGTGAAATACTGTAGATGTTAATGTGGACAAATTGTTTTGCATGTATAGATCTAGGTCACGCAGGTTTGTTTTTCAAAATATGTTTTTAAAGGACAGTTTGTCAGTGATTAGACGAATATTGTTAATAGGTGTAAATCATACAAAGTGTTAAATTGTAAACTGTTGTAGAAATGGAATTTAGTACATTTAGTAGAAATTATTTTGGAGTTCTTCCTTCCTGCTTCCTTCTTTTTTGATGTCTGCCTTGTCTTTATATAAAAAGAATATTAAACGTTGCTGTTGTGATTTAAATTAATATTTTCTGCAAGGATTAACCTAAAGTTCACATCCTAATTAATTTTCTTAATGATTGTTTCATTAAAGTTTATTATCAAGTATCATTGTATACGTGGATAGGAATCTTTTCCGGAAAGAGTTCGTTCCCTTTATGAAAAATTCCATTTGTAGGACGATATATAACACGCGTTGCATTTCATTTTGAAGTATGAAGATCTGAAAATTATTGACATTTTTATCCGTCCGCTTGTATTAATTTGATTAACTATTTCAAAGTCAATTTCAAATTAAAAGATGTGTACTATGTACATTATATTGTTTACCAAAACAATAAGCAGTATTTATTATTCATAAAATGGTTTCCTTTAACTTGCACTTCAAATTTTTAAGGTGATTCCGCTTTGTCAGCCATGTTTGTTTCCACTAAAGTCTGTCCAAAGTGAAAGTGAAAGCTTTACATGCATGTAGATTCTTCAATGTATTATTGTTATCAGATTTATTTATCAATATCAGATGGCACAAAATAATTTCTGGTAGCTCTACCACCATATTCATTAGTTTCTTATTTTGCCATTTTAAGAGTTTCGATTGGACTTGATGATACCATATATAATATACAAAGATAGTTTTCAAAATTGCAGTTACTGTTTTACATTTATATAATATCAGTAATGTGGATGGGGACTAAACCCCTTAGGTTTTATGATTCATATAGACATATACATGTAAAAATATTTCAGGTCAAAGATGGATTGCAGATCATGTGCCAGAGGCATTCACCTAAAGAAAGAAAAGTTGATGCCATGCTTGTGAATTAAATGATAATCAGAGAACTGCTCAAAATGGTGGCTTGAAAGATGAATATATTAAGTTGAAACATTTGAATTTCATTTGATTGTTCAGAACTAAGCATTAGGAAAGTTATGTTGTTTTTTGTAACTTTATTTCGTAAGCCAGTAAAATATTCTACCAGTAACCATGACACTGTTTTGAAAAACATTTCAGTAAAAAAAAATGAAGGTTGAATGAACATGGTAACCGTTCTTATTATATTTATCACAAATAGATAGCTTTAAAGGAAACACAATTTCTGCATTTGTGGAAATGGAGCAGAGAAAAGAAGTAATGACTTTAACTTGTGGTTCAGAGGAGATAGTCATTGAAACAAATGACTCGTATTCTGAAGACAATGAAATGACGGATACCAGTTCGTGTTCGTCTGACTCGGAATATGAAGAAATAGAAGTTGGACCACCATTTCACGATGAAAAACAAGACCAAAAAATAGAGATAGGACCAACTTTTGATATTGAAAAACAAAGAAAAGCCATCTTTCTTCCAAATCCTTATGTTAAATTAGTTAGATGTGACCATCTTGTTCAAAGTGCGTTTCCTGAAAACAGAATTGAACACAGAAAATCGAGATCTTCAGCAAGAATGAGACGTCCTAACAGCACCTATCTGTCAGACGAGTTTCTCGTAGGAAAGTATGCACAAAAAGCCCCTGACAAACAATTATCATTTGTAAAGGTGAAAAAGAAAAAGAAACTTATAAATGTCCACAATAATATTTTTGTAAAGGTTAAAAAGAAAAAGAAACTTATAAATATCTACAAAAATAATATTCACAAACCTGGTCGCAGTATGATTAAAGTGGGCATTACAAACTTTGGAGCCGATTTAGCTGAAAATATCAAGCAGGAATATCCGAGTGGTTACCAAGTTAATGCGTATGATGTATCAGATATGGATAAAATGAACCCATGTTATAGATTTTTTTTCGAGTAATATAGTGACTGAACCTTTAGTTTCTACTATTAAGGAAGAACCTCCTGATAATTATTTTGATGGTATGATAGTCAACAGTTTTCATTGCACTTCTGACTGTGAAACAGTTAAACCAGTAAAACTATCTAAAATAAACTTTGATCCAATCGTTAAAAAGGAAACAGATGAAACGGATTATGGTAGCATGTCTTCTGAAGATAGCCATTTAAATGACACTGCCAGTATAAATTACAACTCGGTTTTCAATGGAGAATTAAATGAGACGGATACAAAAATAATAAAAGTAGAAAAAACTGAAGAATCAAGCGACAGTGAAGTTGATATTGAAAGAGATTGGGATGGGCCAGTGTTTATTGTTGATCCAGAGATTGTTGCCTTTGATCATCCATACTCGTCACGGCCGGAAACTACTGATGGGGCACCAGTTATAATAATTTATAACTCCAAGGAAACGGATACTAATTCTTCTCAGTCTTCAACAGGGAAACAGAAGCAACCGCTAAAGAATTTGAAGAAAAGAAAAAATATTAAAAATCTTTCAATTAAGAGTTTGAAGAAAAGCGAAAAAGAGCTTTTAGTAAAAGTGACTGAGGACAATGTGTATGTTAGGGAGACTTCGACAGGAAGAAACATGGAAACTGTAAGTTTTAGTTTATTCTACCCTGCTCTACATCTCTGTGTTGAAATTGTGCTCAATACTATTTTAGTCTTGAAGATTTTATTATTCGAAATGATGGACGAGCATTAGATTAATTAGTACTCCAGGAGTAAATGTTTGATCCTCCGATGAGGTAACGATTGATATGGATTTGAGTCTAATGAGCATTTGTCTCGCACTACTGATTCAGAAATCATGTCATGATGTGGAACAAGTAGTCAGTCACCTACGGAGAAATTGGTTATTACTGGTTAGTTATCCAGGAAATCTAGTTAGGTGAATTGACCGCCGACATGTATACAAAACCGTATGTTAAAATCGGCGTTAAATCTAGAAAAGAAAACAAACAAGATTCTTAATAGAGTGAGATATATTTCATTTTCATGACCTCTCATAAACAGACTCGAACCTGGGCGATTTTCATTTATTTTTTCCTTTTATTTCTTTTCAAGAATACTTAGTACATACATTGATTTCACTTTTTATGCCCTTACGTAGGGTGGAGCATATCGATTTGAGGACTTAAAGCTTTGTTTGTAAATTCGCCTTGATGATTTCAGGTCAAAGGATGTAAGGACAAAATAAAAGTGGGCCATTAATCAAAGTTCATTGTGCTTCTATGTGCAGAAAACATACAGTTCTCTTTCCCAAAGGTCAAGTTCTCATAGTCCAAATGATACCTTGTTTACATTTGGTCTCTGTATCATTGACAATTTGGAAGGTTGTAAATTTACATGGCAAAAATGATTAACAAGACGTTCCGAGAGCAATATCCAGGTTGATACCCTACAACCATGGGCCACATGTAGAGGTCGATTGCTCGACTGAATGAATTTGGAAATAATAATTTACATCATGACACACTGGTTATAATGACTTTACAATAGACTTTACCCCTTAAGTCAAGGGCGGTCAAAGGTTTAAAAAAATCCACATTTTTATCTGCTGAATACCTTGCTTATTGAAAAACACATTAAAGTCAAAAATGCCATACCCAAGGTCACTTACCGGGTAATTACTTAATTTTGAATTAAAAACATAACCTTTTCGATCATTGTACTTTATGCGAATGTTACAGTGCCATCATGTTTTGTTTGAAGTTTTTGTATATGGTGCAGTAGCTTCAAATATTACGTTGAAACTTGTTAATTCGATTTTTCTTACAAAGGAGTAATGTGTCCTACCCACTTTTTGGGGGTAAAAAAGAACGAAGATCAAGGTCATTGTGGCCTTTAATTCTAATTATCTCTAATTCTTTTATAAGCATTGCATTCGTGAGCGGCAATACAGGGCGACGTTGAAGGATGATTTCATAAGACTGAGAGACATGATTCCACAATTAAATGGAAATGAAAAGACACCCAAAATCACGATTTTGTCATCGGCATTTCTGTACATACAATCAATGGAAATTTCGGAGAAAATGCTTCAAAAATCTATCGAAAATTTAAAGGAGAAACAAAACAATCTGAAAAAAATATTAAAATTATTGACAAGTTCCGGGAAAATGAAAAGAGTACCTGAGTGAGGAAGCGAGGAATTTGTTATTTACTCATTAATGGTGAAATTTTACTATTAATACATGAATGCATTGTTTTCTTTATTGATAAATTATTTTATTAATGGCAAATAGAAATTAAAATTAAAAACAAAACAAAAAACAAGTGATTTGTATGAATATGAATAATGAATATTGTAATATGACAGAGTGCTATATGATCAGATTTTTAATAAAGTACATGTACTTAAAGCTGATACAACGTTATTGTTAAATCATAAATCCAACCTTTATTATCTTTTTTGTAAAGCCCCTCCCCGACACACACACACACACACACACACACAAAATTTCGTGTGTAGTATCCACATGGCAGTCCGTCCGTCTGTTAGCAACCGGTTGATGCCCATTTCGTATCTTTTAAATCAATTGAAGGACATAAGCAGAAATATTAACCCTAATGATATGAGTGCAGGTTTAGGCTTCCTCGGGTCAAGATCTTGCTTAGAAATTACGTATGCCTGCTCTGTATCATTTTAACCAATGGGAATAATTAAAACTATTTGGCAGAAATATAGGATGGTGTGCAAAATTCACGTGTGGACACTCTTTTTAAAGTGCAAGAGCTTCTATAGATGTAAGTACACTAATAGGGGCGAATTAGCGCATTTCTTGCAAAACAGTATCCCTGCACAGATGGCCAATTAAGTGCCGTATAATGATAATTAGATATTAATAAGAATAAAGCATTTGAACACGAATATTTAATTAGACGCTTCTCTAAAGATTATTTTTGAAGGATGTAATAGAGAATCACACGTTTCATATATGGCACTCAGTTTATTGACTTACAAATTGTTAATAAATTGTAAATAAAAATCTTGGAATGCCCTCTACAGTATATAAAATACATCAGTTTCTGAGTTATTTTGATTTCTCTCTTTGTTGTTGTTCGTTTTTGTTGTTTTCTTTTTTTTGTAGTTGTTGTAATTTGCTGCTGCTTTTTTTTTGGGGGGGGGGGGGTGTGGTTGTTCAATAAGTACAACTGTGCTCCTCATAGTTCCAAAACCAATTAAAACAAAGCAGATACAGGTTAACACATTTTCTAAAAACAAAGACATAAGCTATGCCACGTAGAACATTTTCATTTAATTTCGATACGAAATACCCCAAAATGACGTTGCTATAACTTTTACCAAACATTAAAAAGTTTGTGTGTTTTCTGTTACGTTGAGACACATTTTTAGTGATGTCTTTACCGTAAAGTAAATGTCTGCCCTATTTATCGTGCATGAAACATGATCCCACTCATCACTAAACTATTTCAAAGAGCTTGGTTAAAAATAAAATATTTACATTTTTTCAAATGTGATCGTGTAATCGACACGGTGCTGCATCGGCAATCTGAAAGAGCTCTAGCAAATGTGACGGAGCCAATACAAGCATATAATCAGTTTCGATATTGTGGAATTGTTCCGATTCATATCCATGGACTAACTAAAGAATCGCAAAATTGAATGATATATGTTTTTTTTATGTTCGTATGTATTCTAGGCTTAATGAGGGTCCATCCACTGACCCCGGACATGTCACCATTCATGCCATTAAATGTTATTATCAACCAAAAGGTGACTTATAAATTTTGAATTCAGTTATGGATGATACTAAATATGTATTTAAGGTATTAGCACCCTTATGCATTACCTCCGCGTTGAAGAGTATTCAAATAGGCTAGAACTACTGTTAACTAAATTGAAAATGAGGGCCATGGGTTCAATCCCCAGAAGGGTCAACTTTTTTTTTCTTTCTTTTTTTCTTTTAACATTATTTATGTATCTCTGATGTCCCATTTGGAAAGAAAAAAGTGTTTAATTTTGATTTTTTAATTTATATAGGTATTTATTGGCTATATTATGCTAAATCTAGTAATAAATATGATACCTGATATTTTCAAAGTGTAATATAATCAAACCTAGACGGTAAAAGTATTTCATATTTTACAAGATCAACCAATATACTTTTTTAAAAATTTAGGGAAACTTTGAAAACAGGCACTCATTTGGGTAAATTTTTAGAATTTTTTAAATTAGGCTTCCTAAGTAGAAAAATGGTCAGACACGTGGTAAAAATGGGTGGGGTAGGGTAACATTTTTATACAGATTTCATAAATTTTATGTAGAAACTATAATTTTGCTTATGTGGATTGTTAGCTGAATGGTGCTATTTGTTTCTTACCAAAAATTAATGGGGAAACATTTTTCATTAGAAAGTTATTGCAGATTATTTAAAGGTTCCTCATTTCTAAAAGAGGGCCCTGATAACATCCTAGCTTGAGTTCACAAAAGTGGCCATAACTTGATTTCCGTACGGTAAACTTTGTTTAAATTTTGCATACAGGTGTACTTTAAGGTATACATCTGACCTATGATGTCAATTTTTCAGTTCCTTATAGTGCCCATTAGGGTCCTAATACCTTAAGTCGTTTTTGTGATGAAACTATTTTGATGCACAGATGCCAATAAAACCATATATGAATCATAAAGAAAATGTTTTTCTGCCAACATAAATGATCATATCTTTCGGGCGAGCTTCACTGACTGATAGGTTATGCACCTGACGCATGTTTTCCGTATGCATGACCAATCATTCTATCCAGTTTTTTTCACAGTCGAATAGGGATGAAATTTTAGCCAAAAAAGAGGATCCTTTTTTTTAATTTTGTATAATACTAATAATGAGAATACCCAAAACCGATGAAATATAATACATTGTTTACATTTTAGCACATAGTAACTTAGATTCAGCAAATATTATAAAAAAGAAAAATATCCCTTCCTTTTGAATGTTTTCTTAAGTGTAGAATGTTAAATTTGCAAACAATGGTGTCTTTGATCAAGATTATTTGATTTGCTGTTTGAAACTTGGTCCTTAATTGTGTGTACATTCTTTTATTGGTTTTCGCAGGTGTCGTGTGCCGAAGATTCTTTTTTTATTTAATGTTTGTTTTTTTTTGCAGTAATATCAGCTGATAAGCTAGTTTATAATATATGCACATTGCGCATGTTCAATAACATGTCTATGCCAGTACCTCTATGTTCTAGCTTGTAGAGTATACTCATGTTTGTGTTTTTTTCACAATTTTATGAAGTCTACATGATTAATATAACTCTCAACAACAAAACAGTTTGACACTAAATTTTAAATAGTGAAAAGACATTGCATTGCTTTGGGGAAATGTACTTCGTGCTAAACGCCACATTTTAACATTTCATGAACATAAGTCTTTATCAACTTATGCAATTTTGTATATTTATGAATATTAATCGCCATATTCCACAATATCGACATATATATATCTGTGGTTACATCCAATATTATGTGGGTCAACATATTAACTTTATAGTAGAGAAATCACTCAAGATGCGTCTCCTCGCGAAAGGAAAAACTTGGTTGATAATCTGTAAAAGTTTTAGCAACGTCATTTTGGGATATTTCCTACCGAAATCGCATCCAAAATGATGAGAAAAATATTGTTCGTGGCATAGCATTAATTATTCGATTTTTGAAAAACAATCATGTTCTTAATTTTAAATAGGATATTTTTAGAAACTGCGTTTACCTTTTTCAGCTTTTTTTTTCGATATCTCTAAAACGGAAGTGTCGATGACTTTATTTAAACAAATCACCAAAATGTGAAAGAGCCACTGTCTGCGTGAGTTCGCCGTACAGTTTGTCTTCCCATGTGGTAGGCCCATGCTTAAAAGGCTTTGACTAAGACATTGTGTTCATGACAACAGTGCTTTACTCTTTTTTTTTTTTTTTTTTTTTTGTTTTGTTTTTATGTGCGTGCGTGTGTTTTTTCTTCCTTTTTATCTATTTTCCTTTTTTTTTCTTTTCTTTTTTATAAAAAGTTTCAACCGAGTTTAAACTTTTCCGCGTTAAAAAGACCAGAATCATTCCGGTGTCTTTACTTTTCGCATTTTAAATCCAACACACAATCCAATATGGCGGGACGAATTGGACTTGCGACCAAAAACTTTAGTGGACGGTACTTTATTCATAATAGTAAATGGTAATTTAACATTCTATTTATAAGAAAGCTTTTTGTTTTTACTGCGTTTCCATGAGCAAACTTTACATTTACTGTCCTTTTCTTAATGACATCCAGCTTAATTTAAAAACGTTCCGGACCATGGATATTTCGAACCAGATGGAACGAGATAATACAGATAATTTAGCCACACGCAGGGCCATTTCTAGCTGTTAAAAAATGAAATAAAACTTCATGAAATTATTGCCTGCACGTATTCAAATATTTATGATATGTATGACATATAATTTAAAATTGCAGGTTTGATTCCCTAGTTCAGCAGCCAACTGTACGGACAACAAGGTATCGTTTTAGCTTTTCTTTTTTTCGGGGGAGGATTGGGATCATGTGGTGTAGGCCTGTCCACAAAAAATATTGTGAAATGTACAAATGAGATAATTACATGGCAATTATGCAAATAACTCACTCAAGAAGTGCCAAAATATGTAAAAATAGTTATCTCTGGTAACAAAATAAAGTCTTTCTCCTTACAAAATAAATTCATGAGGTAGAAATGTATAAATAAGAAGAGTAAATAACAAACCATAATATTATTTTTCTTAAATTAAAAAAAAACAACTAAATGTTTTCGTTATTTAGCATATTACACTTCCTAAACTTTTGTCAGGTATATTTTACTGAAGTATTATCATTTTCCAACAAATATGGAGGCAATCGGCTTTTAATGCAATGAAAAGATAAATTAATGAATCATTTCAGTTTGAACTATTGCTTACCAAGATATTTGTCAGTGTCCAGGCAAGATGGAAGGCCAAAGAAGCCGGCTACCCACTTTTTATTATACTACAAAAGTGTACAGGATGTTTTGGATAAGAAAATTCCAGGTATAATCGTTTTTATGCCCCCACTCTAGGGGGGTGAGGGGTCATTTAGATTTGCCATTGTCCATCTGTCATCGTGTTCTTTTGTGTGTTCTCATGTTGTGTTACACATGGCTCTAAAAGTGCTTGAGCTAGGGTAAAAAAATTGTACAGGATTGTTGATTTGCTTGTAAAGTTGTGCACCTTGGGTTTCGCTTGTGGATTTGTTCAGTTTAGTGAGAGTTATTGCCCTTGACTTAGTAAAAATTGACAATTTTTAATTTGTGTCATGTGTACCTCGAAAAGTATTTGACCTAGAATGTTGGATAGTTTAACCCTTTAATATCATGTTGGGGTCCTCAAGTCAGAAAATTTTACCTGCTTATACCCATGGCCAGTAGATGACAGACCACCACTGAAGTTAAAGACATAGGTCATAGTGACATTTGACATTGAATACAAATCAATATAACTATGTAGCTTACTAGATTTACATGTAAAAAAAATTGTAATACACATTTATGATTAATTATTTATGTAACTCTTGACCTATTTGTTGTTGGACACATTTTTAGTTTCAGTTTATAATGTTGATTGTATTTTTTAGATAGAAAAATGATTACTGATAAAGTGAAGATTGCTAGTCAAATGTACAAAGAGTTATCTCCAGAAGAAAAAGAGGTAAGATGTGTGAAAGCAAGACCTGGGAAGTGTATAAATATTTTAAGTTTTTCAAAATATTTTAGTGGAGCAGAATGTTATCAATTTACTTTTGCTATTTATCCTTCTGACAGTCCTGTCTTTGACACATATTTGGGTGCCTTATTTGAGCAAGCCCCTATTGATATGGATGCAGGTCAGATAGGTGAAGGTCACCAGAGCCAAAAATAAATTTTCCTACTTTTCCTTGGCCTAGGCTACTGAAGCCTTATTTATGTCCCCACTTACCCACTTAAACATACTATGATGGGATAGATATGTGGTTCCTTGTTGATCACTATTGATTTTGAAGGCCAAGGTCACCATGCTTTGACCACTAAAAGCTTGTCCAACCAATAGCTAAGAACTTCTTGACCTACAGTTCTGAGATTTTGTCAGTTGATCATAAATAGATGATCAAAATGTTATACAACAAGCTGATTATCTATTCTATGAACTTGCTTGTTGAACTCTGTTTCATGAGAAAATGGTATGTAAGGCCATCCATAAAAAATTGTTTGTTTGTAGTGCTCCGACCGACCCATGAAAATGGCCCCGACTCTAAAAAATTTTTACACCTTCGAGGATTTTTTTTTTTTTTTTTTAGATCATTATGTACCCATTCTGTTAAAAAGAACTTTCTCCAATAACTTTTCAGACAAATTTTGAACTGAGAAGTAGAAGAGTAAAAGAATTTTATTCCAAAACCAAAATAAATGCACGCTTTTCATCGATATTTTGCCAAACTTCGTCCCCGAACATCGGCGATTTCACATTCGCCAGAAACCATAAAATTTCGCAAAAGGCGTAAAAATTTTCAGTTTCCAAGCCAAACATGTGAATGAATTGCTCTTTTGTTAATTATTTAACATTAAATCTTATAAAAGTTGATCCACTTTTGAAGATATTTGCTAAAATAATTGCCGATCGGATGAATCTCTTACACACTGTGTGAAGCTGTACTCGATTTTCCTATTCATTCCACTAAATGCTGCCTAAAAATACGTATGTAGTATATGGAAATGATGCCCTTTACAAATCTTTAGACTTTTGAGTGGACATATTAAACCAGAATAAAATTCGATTTATTTTTGGTATAAAGGTGAAAAAACGATTGCAACTTTGTTATGTGAAAATAGACAGGAAAAAATTGATTTATTTTTGGTATAAAAGTGAAAAAAAAAGATAGCAACCTTGCTACATACATCAATGAATGTTAAAATGGACTATCCCCCCGTAACCATAGACCACCACTGTATACATATACTTTTACACAAAATAATACTAGAAGAACTTTATTGTTGACATAAATTAATTTAAATCATTTTGCCATTCATGATTGTCAAAAAATGAGATTACACTAAACTTGTTGAAAAAACAAGTTAATTGAGAAAATCGCTGGAAATTAATGGGTCTTTTTCCGATACTTTTAAATAAGTTATACCTGTGTTTTCTTCATATTTCTTCATAAGAATGATCATTATTCATAAATTTTACCTTTTCCTAAATTGTAATTTAATAGCCATATTTTTTAATCTTTGTTGCAAACAATTTAACAAATCATGCACTGTTTATTTTTTTTCTTTTGTTCCTTTTTTCTCCTTTGTAATTGTCCGTACTATATTCCCTTTTAAACACCCAAATGGGCTTATTTAATTGTTGCCAACTTAAGTGCTCTCTTTAATCCAACTTTCAAAACAAACTCCAGGCTCCAGGACCTGTTGATTACACACTATACATGTATACAGCAGGTGACGTTTATTTTTCTACATAATACACAAATATGGTAAGTACACACGACTGTGTGACAGGTGTAACATACATAATGATCTATTATTATGCTGGCTAGTGAATGGAGTTAATTAACTGGGTTAACACAGTATGGTTTGTTTGGTAAGTGACAAGATAATCTAAATTTTCGAGTGTACCCTTAAAAATTAACAAAATAAACAAACAAACAAAAACAACAACAACAAAAAAAATCAAAGCTAAAAAATTCTGCTGTTATTTAATTTCTAACCAGATTAATATTATTTGCAGGATATGTCCCTTTTATTCAATAGTAATGAGAAATGGATTTGCTCCACCCCTCCCTTCTTTGTGCATTTAGACTATCTGACAAGTCAGGACCAGTAAATGAAATCTTAGGTAGTCATCAAAGCAGGTGGTAATCATTGATTTCTATACTTGTAGTGTAAATTGCATTTTCAAATAACCATGAAATACTAGTATTGAGACTAATTCATTCTATTTTCTCAAAGGGCTAGATCTGTCAAGTAATCATATTGTATATATTTTTCTCAGATCACTTGTTTTATTACAGGTATTGTCACCTTTTTCCAGACATTGCCAATTTCAGTAAATAAGGAACAAGTTCAATTATTTTGTTTAAAGATGAAATAAATGTAAAATAAACAACAACAAAAGTGTTACATTGTATGTCTGTTATTATTTGAAATATTAAACCAGAAAAACATTTGCCTACATATTATAATTTGTCTAAATACAATGTACAGTATATCATGGCAGACTATATACTGTGTATTGCTATACTCAGTATGCTCAAATTTTGTAACAATTGCAATTTCAAAAAAAAAAAAAAAATCCCCTACCTACCTACCCACCTCTTGAACTTAGGGTCGGAGCACTACAAACAAACAATTTTTTAAGGATGGCCTAATGGAAATATTACATAAGAATTTGTTAGTAGTTTGATTGAAATGTTTTATTTTATACATAAAAAAATTGTCAAAAGTGGGGATATTTTAAGACATAAAATGCACATTGATGCTTTCTTGAAACAATGTTTTAGAAATTTGTTAATAGACCTGTTATATATCAAAATGCTTCTTTAAAACAGTCAGTGATTTAGACGGTATTCAATTGGCTCAGATTCACAAAGCTATATACTTAATGGCGTTACACAAATCATTATCACCAACATTATCAAAGGGTTATGTTGGTCAAAGGGCTATTCCAGCTTGTAGCTCAGGGGTTGCCTTTAAGGGTTGAGGCATCAGAATTGCAGCCCCCCTTTAACCCTCAGTGATTGTAAAAGGCAACTAAATGGGTTAAAAATACTGAAGTCTATGAGTTTATGCATCTCTTAGCTCCTGTGTGAGGTGGTTTCGACCCTTGGTGTTGTTTTAAGATTGTAACACCCAAGGTAAGCCGGAGGCATCTATCCTGTTTTGGCGCCATATGACCTTAATTGTGTTGGTGCGCCGTAAAACCAAACAAAACAAGCAAGTAACGAGTTATCACCATTTTAGAAAACAGGATTTCCAGCCTAATGTCATGAATCAGGATGAAGTTTATTTGTATGTTATGTGAATTTAAGTAAACTGCATGTGTTTTGTCATTTTATCAGGCATTAGAAGAAAAAAGTCAGAAACTTCTTATGGAATACAAAGAAAAGCTTGAAAAATGGCAAGGCACGCTATCCCCGGAGGAAATGGACATTATCAGGACAGAGAAGAAAGAAAAGAGAGAAAAGAAAGCAAAGAGAAAAATTACAAAAGTAAAGTAATCTAGAGTTAGTGTGCATAGAGCTGTCATTGATAAAAAATTAAATTGATGTATTGTCAGTATTCTTCTGTTAATCAATAATCATAACAAATTGAAAAAATCAATGTTTTGGACTAATAAAATGTCCTAGAAATGAGAAAAATTCACCCAAAACATATACAGAAGCAGGTGCCTTGTCCAAACAACATGGCTTAAACTATGCTGCTGTTATGTTATAGACATATTTCAGTGATGACAAAACAAAGGTCAGGAAAAAACATGCAGGGGCATTTATAATCAATTCACATTATAATTGTATGCACAGGACATTTATTTATTTTACTGAAATCATGAAGAAAAGTATGAAATATAGATAAGTAATACAAAGTATATCAATGTATCATTGACATTTGTTATCTAATGTCAGTGTTTTTTTTCTTTATATAACTACTACCCTAAAACGGTACCATTCCCAATAGAAAATAGACATTAAAATTCCCAATTTCCAATGTTAAATTCCCAAAATGGCTGTTCAAAATGCCCACAAGGCCAAGTGATTTTTCTAAAATCATTTAAGGTGACAACGGAGTCAATTATCACTGAAAATTCCTAAAATGAGATTTTTTGCTAAGTAGATTTATCAACCTTTTCTGAACACATTCGTGATTTAATTTTGGAAACAGTTAGTCCAAAAAGTGTTTTTAAACGTTTTAAAAGGGTACCTTTACTATTTGTATCTGCTATTCGCGTAACCTGTCGATTATCTATAACGCTCCGCCCCCTGTTGAGGCATCAATGAGGGAAATCGGTAGTTCCATATATCCGTGAATTACAGGTCCATGTGGTCCATACTTCTCGTAATACACGTATCGTACAACTACCGTACATCTTTTATGAATATCTCAACATTTAGCCTTTTTTATAAATTAAGAAATTGTCGGCCAATGTACGTAACATAATGTATGAAACATAAATAATTAAGCATAGCGGCAAATCGCACGACCACGGGGTTGATTAAAAATGTAGTTGCTAAAATATCCATAATGTGTGAAAATAATTTGTCTGTCCCGTTAATCTGATAGATATTACATTGAGTTGATATACTTTTTTGTACGGATTCAAGGGCTTACTTTACATTCCACCTCGTTTTCTAACAATGTCAAGTAAAACAACAACATAAAACAGACAATATTTTTTATGTGAACGCCTATATATATGACTTGTGGTAAGGTGTCCCTGACAAATTTCTAAACCATTTTACATTGTCTAAGGATGATTATTTCTCTATGAATAAAAAAAAAAAATATTAAAATATATTCTCAGTGAAAATAAATTGTTCGCCAGTAAATCGGACACAGTACTAATAAATCTGGGACAAAGTATGAAATTTATTGTCTATCCCGGTAGAAACTAGATCTCTCTGGATCATAGATGATATTCATGATAATAGAAGTCAAGTAGGCCAGATCATAATGATCGAGTAATACGTTTTATTTCTATTAAAATATGTGAAGCATTATCAATTTGGTGGAAAAAATATACAATATCCCGTTCTTATTTGTACATCTACCATGGACTTTAAAAGACTGTCAGAAGCTCAGTTTTTTTGTTATTTTATTCTATATTTTAACGGAATTTCATACACGAATACACAGGCATGCAGAGTGACACTGGTATAATACAATAATAATGCTGATCATAATAATAGGAAACAATTAAATACCCCGCTAGCAGTGCGCAAACGCGTGCCATTTCCCCCCCACTGAGTGCCTCAAATTTTACCAATAGTCACGTGACATGTGCGACAGATACCAGACGGACAGTAAATCACGTTAAGAATTGAAGAAATTTCGGCTATAAACTGCAGCAGCTTTTTAATTGGTCAAAAATCACTGGGTCATAAAATGTTGTTAGAGTATGTTACCGCAACTTGTGACCCTCTCTGGTGCGATATTTGTGTATTATGCAATTATTTAGCGTGAAAGGTAGGGGTCCGAGAGAGAACAGCCAATTTATGACACTTCGTTTGATGCAGGTCGGACTAGCTTTGAATCGGCATAACTTTTTTAATAATCAAGCAATTAACATGCGGTTTAAAGCACATGAAAGGAAATTCATTTACGGAGGGAACCGTGTCAGGGATTTATGTTTGCTCAATCAGCGACTTAATTATCTTTAATTACGTAATATGTATGGTGAAAAAAGTAGCATAAAATGTTTAACGTTACGTAATATTTTTTTGAGAAAAGATAGAAAAAATTTGAGACACGGTTCCCCAGATAATATAAGTATGGTTATTTTCCAAAAGTTTGATGACAAAAAAATAGAAAATGACTTTGATATGACGATTTAAAATTTTAGGATTTTTATTCAAAATCAATCATTTACAAAGGCATTTTTTTCAAATATGTTATTTTTTATGATGATCAACGACATTTAATGCACAAAGATTAAATAAATAACAATTATTACTAAAATAACTTGGTTTAAATGACATTTATGTGAGTACCACGGAAAGTGTCTGTTGTCACCTTAAATCCAACATATATTCATATAAATTACCACTCAATAGTTCTATTTTGACAGTAGAAGCTGTTAGCTATCTTTATTCATGATGTCTAATCTCATTTGTAGCTGAAAAATGCATTAAAAAAAATTCCCAATTTTAGACAAAATAACGCATTTTTTTCCCAATCAGTCCGGTACCGGCACCATTCTCAAAGTAAAGAAAAAAAAACGCTACAATATAGATATATCGACATAATACTTTTGACTGAGTCAATGGCAGCTGTAGTCATAAGTTTTAACATTCAAGTCACTTATTGTGGTATCTCATTTAAAGTATGTACAGTACAACCTGTTTAGAGCAACACTCTTAGACAAAGATTTGTAACTTCACTGACATGCTGTTGCTATAGAGAACTTAAATTTATTGTAAAGTCTTACTTTATGGATGATTGAAAATATTTAAGCCGTGCCATGACAAAACCAACATAATGGGTTTGCGACCAGCATGGATTCAGACCAGCCTGCGCAGTCTGATCATGATCCATGCTGTTCGCTTACAAACCCTAAATTACAAGTAGAGAAACTGATAGCAAACAGCATGGATCCTGATCAGACTATGTTGGTTTTGTCATGGCGCGGCTCAAATTTTATTGCTGTACAGAAGGGAACTTTGAAGAGGTTTGCACTGTACATGTATTTTCCTTTCTTTTTATAATTAAGAGAATAGATTATCTTTTTCTGCAAGTTTGATAAGTTGAACCTTCTACAAATACCACTGACTTTATTGATTTAATGGTCAGTGCAAATAAAACACTTGCCTTTAATTTATTAAGGGAACACAGGAAGAGAAAAGAACAATTTGTTGTCATAATTTTGAATGTGCAAAAATGTGAATATAAAGTAGAAATTAGTTATAATTGTTGTAAAAAAGTAGTATTTCAATATGTTTGCAAATTGGATTGGGGGGTCTAAATAAAAGCAATAAGTTGATGGAAAAACAACATGCTTTTAATGTTAGGAAATCTGCAGTTCTCTTCTTAGGTCATACTATATGTATGAAAGCCTTTGTAATTGAAGCTGTTGCTATTGCATTGCTTTTGTCTATGAATATTTGGATGTACAATTTTTTATGTGTGAATTGCATTCATTTTTAGCTTCAGCGTGACAATGCAAAACCAAAGCAAAGTTCTTCAGCATTTCTACTGTATTCCATAGATCAGCTAAAACGTGTCAATTTACAATCCATGTCCTCCATGGAAAAATTGGAAGCTGTAAGGAAGGTAAAATTGCATTTATATCTTTCTTAATGTTATCATTTTTTGCTTGATTTATTGATTGATTAATTGATTGATATGTTGGAGTTATTGTCACTTATTATGTTAACAGTAATTGAATTAGGCACTTGTTGCAGGTAACCTGATGAGTGCTCTCGGATACTTATGATTTTATAACTATAACTAAGAATACTATGAGAGTTATTTGAGGTCTTATTGATCGGCTTTGGCCAAGTGGTTAAGGTTGTTGACGTCGAACCACTTTCCCCTCACCGCTGTACGTTCAAGTTCTGCGAGAGACTTTGGATTCTTTCATGTGAGGAAGCTATCAAGCTAGCTTATGTAACATTGGTGGTTCTACTGATGTGCCTGAACTAACGCATGAGTGGGCACCTTAGGTCTTTCTCCACCAGTAAAGCTGAAAAGTCGCAATATAATTTATGCTGTGTTGGTGTGACATAAAACCCAACCAAATATTCCACCTTTAACTTAACAGACACATTGACGGAGGGCAAATTGTGTAGCAGCCAAGCAGGTATTTTCTCCATTTGTTGAATCTGTGCTGGACGATGTTAATTTAATGAAAGACGGTGGTATTACTCATGTACCAGTACCTGCCTAAAATTATTACAATTACATAAGGATGTTCAAGGTTAGCTTCCCACCCCTACACCAGCCAGTAAAGCTGGACAGTGCAAGTCAGTGTGACTTTATCTTGGACAGTGCCAGTTTGTGTGATTTGATTTTAAAACAAATTCTAAGTGTTTAAATGTCACAATATCTTTGGAAGAAAGCAAATTAGACCAGGAAGAAAACATTTCTATAATATTCTTTTTCAGAATATGTCTGATTGTTCAAAGAAATGGAAAGATCTGCCATCAGGAGAGAAAGAGGTAAGATTAGAGATTGATTTTAGATTGTTTGTATCTTCTTTGGTTTAGATTTTGTTTGTATAACCAGGACGTTTTCTCCCTTTCACCAAGGGCACACTGAGAATATAAGACAGTATTAGTCAATACAACACTCCTTTCGTTTTCATCAGTCCTCTTCTACACCTTGTTTCTAGGGGCATTTGACCCATTTGTCTGTTTCCAATAACAGTAGTTTTTGACTTTTAGAAAGATTTTAAATAAACTTAAATCAAATTAAAAGCACAATAACATAATGTGTATAGTTTCATCAGCCAGATTTTACCCTCACAGTCTATCAAGGGTTAAAAATCTACAGTCATGTCCATTGCAGCAAGGGGTGTAGCTATCCTTCAAATTGCTGTTACATTTTAGTTTTATTCATGTTTCTGTGTTTGTAGGGGAGGGGGCAGGGGCAGTTGGAATGAAAGACTTTCTATACTTGTATAACTTTATAAACAATCATAGCTACATAACAATGATATTTAAACAAAGCTTTTCATGTACATGACATCAAGTTCCTCTTGTACCTTGTTTAGCTAAATTTTTGCTAAAGACATCAATAAGATTATCAGGTGATTTTTTTTTACTTTACAAAGAATAAAATATCGAAAATATATTGAATGAACACAAATATTGTGATTCAGGTATACAGCAAGAAGGCAGCTGAAGAAAGAGAACTGTATGAACTTGAGATGCAACAATGGGAGCTGAATATGATTGAACAAGGTAAAAAGAACCTAATTAGAAAAAAGACATTAGCAGATCATCAGAGGGAAGAGAAAAAGGCAGCTAAAGAAGCAGAACCTAAAAAAGAAAAGGCAAAAAAGGAAACTGAATCTGGAAAGAAAATGCCGTCCAAAAAAGAAAAGACAAAAGAAGTAGGACAAAAAGATGTTAAGAAATAAGTTTGGTTTTTCAAAGGTTAAAAGGGATTTAAGATGCCAAGTAAATTGAATGACATGCCATATGTGTAATTTGTCTTTCATAGGACGATGAAATTGAAAGACGAATCTTAAATAAAATGTGTCAAAAAAAGATGTCGGTGATGAGCATGGGTGAAAAAAAAAAATCCAGATTACCTCTGAAGTCAGGACTTTCAGATTCTTAAAAGTGCTCTGTTACTATTTTTCCTGTTTAAAACTTGCTCTTTTTTTTCTTTATAAAAAACCTATCAAACAAATGCTGAATTTAGAGTTTAATAGATTTTCGAACAATTACCCACATACCATCAAAGTATGATACATTATGTGTTCAGCTTCAGCTTTTGGAAAAAGGACCAAAAATGTGTGTACACCTATCCCCTGGTTTCCCCCAAGAATGAGGTGCTTTGTTGTTGTGTTTTCTTTTGTTTTTTTGTCTGTTAATGCATGTGTATTTCATATAGCTTTGTTAATGAATCTCTACTAATCTAAGTAAAGATATGTTTTGATATACAGTCACTACATTTTTGTGAGTGATGCTTTTTTATGCTATTGTCTTGGGCATGAAGCCCTATATCATTAAGTATTAAACTTACTCAAAGTTCTGGTTGCTTTTATCCCTCTAAACATTTTTTTTTTTCTAACTAACTTTAATTAAAAATATAAAAATCTTATTTTTTTATACATATGAAAGAAAAAGATGTCAGCAGATAATAATGTGTTAAATAAAATTTAAAAAAAGCAATTAAAATGTATATGAAAATTCATTATTGGTTGTTTTTCTGCTCTGTTTATTTTCAGTTTTGCGCCCGGAAAAATCTTACTGGGTTATTAATTTGTGTTGAGGTCTCCATGTACAAAAAGTTTTCGATTTCAAAATGATTTGCCCTCTACTGTGGGTTTAAAGACTGCCAAAGAAAGAATCCTTTCAAAAGAATAAGCTGGCTAGATAATTTATACAAGTTTGGATGTTCTGCTCAAGGTCCCACTGTTGCCTACAAATAATGTACAGTCGACTCCACTTATAACGAACTCGCTTATAACGAATTATCGGTAATAGCGAACAAAGTCTGAAATCCCCGGCCGATTCCTTCTTTATTTTATATTTAATCCAATCGCTTAATACGTACTCGCTAATAACGAATTTTCGGCTATAGCGAACCATTTTTTTCAAGTCCCAAACGGCGAAAAACATGTAAATTTCGTCGGTTATAACAAACTGTTTTGATTCAAATATCGGGATGCGCTCGATTAAAGATCAGTACATAAATACCGCTATTCGTAAATTATTCAATCGAGTGAATGTACAGGTAAGTTATGGCTTCAGGGAATAAATATTTTGGTAAAATGTTCTCACAAAATATTGCAAATCAATGTTACGGTAATTTTCGCACCCTTAGTAATTATAAAATATATTACAATAAAAAGCTGCTAATGCCCGAAAATGACCAAAAAATCGATTTTCTGTATGCAATGTTAACCAAACAGTTACAAACAAATAGCAAAATAAGTGTTTAAAAGCTTATTTAAATGCAATACAAACCGCAAGTATAATACAATTATTTAATTTTCCAGATGTTACTTGAAACAAGATTAAATCCGTCTGAAACTGATATTGTGAATCAAATTAGAATGAAACATTCAAAAGATCAAGATACCAATTCGTCCAGCGATGACAGCGACGTACAAGAAATTCAGCCAGTGTCTGTCTGTGAATTTTTTAGTGCCATAGATACTGTCCGAACATGTTTGGGAGATCGCGAGCCGGATGAAAAACTGTACAAGTGTTGCTCAGAGCTTTAGGCATTTCGTTATGAAGCTTTGAATGAGAATAGAAAACAATCCAAAATAACTGATTTCTTTCACATGTAACTTTTATCACGTCCCTAAATTGTAATATTAATCCGTGCTTTATAAACAGTGCATTAATACATATATATGTAGATGCGTTCATGTAGTTCAAAACTTTGTTTGGATTAAATGTATAAATTATGCATATAAAATTTGAAACTTTTGTCTACAATTAATCAAATACATGTACATAATATATTGTTAAATAAAATGTCCCGCAACAAATAACCGCTGCCGTAATATAGCAATATCATCGGTGACAGATATGGCTTTTTCCTGGCAAACTTGCCCGCCCACACAAATCAAGGAAAGTTTTGTTTTTTTTCGAAGCGAACTTCGGATATAACGAACGATATTTTAATGTCCCATTGAGTTCGTTATAAGCGGAGTCGACTGTACATAAGAGTGCCTGAGGTCTTCTTCCACCAGTAAAACTGGAATGTTGTCATATGACCTTGGCATTGTTGATCATGGGCACTAGAGGACTTCCTTCTAGTAATGCTGGAAAGTCACCATATGACCTTGTGAGTGTTGGTCTCACAGATAGGGTAAAAAACTAATTTACGATATATTTCAGTCTGAATTGGCTGTTTTGTAGATTATAAAGAGACTAGAACTCACCAAGACATTCAACTGAAATCTTGATAAGAAAGAGCATTTTGCATAAATACCTTGTCAGAGTGAAGTTTTTAGTGCAAGACACCAGTATACTATTTAACTAAAAAATAAATGTTTTTCAAAAAAAGTATACTTGATAATTTCATTAGAAAATTAACTTAGTAAAAAACATGTTTTGGATCAAAGTACACTTATTATAACCCTTTACCATGACGAGACCAGATAGCAATTGTCATTATGTTCATAGAATTTTTGAGGCGGAAAACACAAAGTCTTCTCAAATGTTCTTCTGGTGTATTTGCCTTTGGAAATAAGAAAGTCTAGTGTGCCATCCATTTGGCAGTGGCTCTTGTGGAGAGACAATGTTATTCAGTAATTTGCATTGATGATGATGGATTTTAATTCACAATGACATTTTTAGCTCAACAGAGCCGAAGGCTCGGGGTGAGCTATTAGTATCAAAGGGGGATACTCCGTCGTCATGCGTCAACAATCATCTTCTTCTCTGAAACCGCTGGACAGATTTACTTCAAATTTGGTCTGTAGCATCCTTGTGACAGTCACACTTAAATTTGCTCATGCCATTTCAATTGGCCCCTTTTAGGGGTCATCAGAGCTAAAAATAGAAAAACCTTTAAACATCTTCTACTACAGAACTAATTGATGGATGATCACCAAACTTTGTCTGTAGCATTCAAGGGTAGTCTTTGATCAAGTTTGCTCATATTAATTTGATTGGCCCCTGTTAGGGGTCTCTAGGGCTAAAAATAGAAAAAACCTTTAGACATCTTCTACAGAACTAATGGATGGATGATCACCAACTTTGTCTGTATCATTCTTGGGTAGTCTTTATCAAGTTTGCTCATATCAATTTGATTGGCCCCTTTTTAGGGGCTGCTAAAGATAAAAATAGAAAATTACCTTAAACATCTATATGTAGAAACTAATTGATGGAATGATCACCAACTTTGTCTGTAGCATTCTTGGGTAGTCTTTTATCAAATTTACTCATATTAATTTGATTGGCCCCTTTTAGGGGTCTCTAGACCTAAGAGAATAGAAAAATCCTATTTAGCCATCTTCTTCTACAGAACCAATTGATGGATGATCACCAAACTTTGTCTGTAGCATTTCTTAGGTAGTCTTTATCAAAATTTGATAGGCCCCTTTTAGGGGTCAAGGAGCTAAAAATAATATAAACTGTAGACAGCTTTTTCTACAGAATTATTGATGGATGATCACCAAACTTTGTTATTAGCATTCTTATAGTAATCTTTTATAACTTATCTCATATTTATCTTGATTGGGCCCTTTTAGGGACTGCTAAAGCTAAGATATCCACAGACCATGGCATTTCTTCTTCAAATTATAGTTTAATGGAAGGGAAACAACTCATGTTGGAATTTCTTTCATAACATGTGAATGACCTGCTGTTTGCTGATGAAATTATTTGAGGTCATGACTCTTATGAAATAACTCTGATAATTATATAAGGACTTAGTATCAAGCTTTATTTTGTTCATTCATATTTACTTTATTACATCACAAGCATGTGCAGTGTTTTCTCTAAAAAGCTTTTTCTGCGTTTTTTAGACGCAGTACATTTTGCATTTGACTCGGTAATATCAATGGCCGGTGTTTTTCCTTGACGCATATTTTTGCATATATTTTTTCTATAAATAGCATGAATTTCATCAGCTGATCGGTCACATGATTTATCTTAGACGCTTTAGTGAATATTACACGTTAAAAGCTCAGATTCTGACGTCATTATCCGGGTAATTCACAATGTCAGCTTCGATAAAATAGCAGTGAAGATTGACTTCATTCTTCAATAAAACAATGTTAACGCTTGTGGGCCGACAGAATCTACCGTAAACAACTCTGGCGCCTATACAAATGAGGTTTCCCAACGCAAAATCAATCGGCGAATGCTGAAACAACTGAGAAATCAAGGAAAATGATAAATTTTGCTCCGTTCGATAGTATGCCGTTCGAAGCGAGTTTTTGGTTGCGGTATGATGGTAATAAAATGACTTGCACAATATGTATAACTGAAAATAAAGACAATCCATTCACATGGGGATGCACAACTTTTGTAGTACCGTATGGACTGGTTACGGGAGTTGACGAAAGTTTGGAACTAGTGTGTTAGGCTTGACAGTTGGGCGCCATGTTAGTGTAATTTATAACTAGAAGAAGTAGGCAATTCCTAGCTTTGCTACGATCCAGACGTGAGAGGTAACGCGATTGGTTGTATTGTTTACCAAAGCTCCATTATTTTACCGATTGGGCACAAATTTGCCCTCAAATAAAAAGTTTGTTGTCCCATACTGTTAACACCTTACATATTTTGCATGATTCATTCACAAAAGTTATAAAGAAAAAAATTTAATGTTCCATCAAAATTAACCCTGATGTAGTGGTCATTTATCAGGTCTAGGATTTCATGATATTTATGGACTGTCCGTAAATTTATGGATAGTCTAGGAATTTAAAGATAGTCTAGAAATTTAAAGATTTTTCAATCAATAAATTAACAAATCTAGAGTGGGTGGACCAACGCTCGGCGTAAAAATACTGTATTTGATATGGCAAATTTAAATAAACGTCAACAAACCTCTATGTTATATGTCCATTTTCAAGACCGATGATATTGTTTTAAATAGCCATTGTGTAAAATTCGCTAATCACATAATGATGTGCATGGCTGGAGCTATAGATAGTCCGGATAAACAAGAGTGGTTTGCGTCTAAATTGTACCATAGCTCGGCGTACAATAACTACATGATGCAGGATTGTTTTTTCTAATAAAATCTCTTTTTTATCTTATTGAAGAAAAACATATTGAATAAATTGTAACAACCAAATTAGATTCATATATTTGCAAGTACCCAACTTTTTAGTTTAAATTTTACAGCCCAGAACTCTAGTGATAAAAGATTTTAATAATTTATATGTTGGGGATTACATACGGTTGTTTGTCTGCTATTAGCATTGTCATGTGACTTTACCAGCAGTGAACCACACCAGAAAAAAGTGGTGAAAGATGTAAATAAAAGCACCAGTGACCTAAATCTGAGATAACTCGAGACATTTTCAGATACTCTAAAAAAAAAATTTTTTTACGCTGAGCATTGGTATGCGCCGAGCATTGGTCCAACCACTCTATATTCAATGTGAAATTTGCTTTTTTTACTTTTACACTAAAATCTGCAGCTTCTGACTAGTTTTTAGCTCGACTATACGAAGTATATAAAGAGCTGTCCTACTCGCCCCGGCGTCCGCGTCCAGAATTTTTAGATTAAAAGTTTTTGGTGCAGTAAAAAATTTTTTCACTATATAATACTTTGTCCATTTCTTTAAGGTATCACCTTCAAACTCATTATGTTTCCCTTAATCATCAACCACATATTATGTTGACTAAGGTTTCATAACTCTAGCAAACCCAAATTTTTTCAGATTTATCTCCGCTTGAACTTTGAGAATTTTCAATTAAAAAAATACAAAATTTTTTTTTTACTGTTACTTCTTTATTTCTTAAAGGGATCAACCTCATACCTTCAAATAAATGTACCTTATCAATCAATCCCCATCCCTTATGTTGACAAGGTTCATAACTCTAGCACCAATATTTTTTAGATTTATCTCCCCCTTGAACTTTTAGAATTTAACAATAAAAAAATTATTATTTTTTTACTGGTTAGTTAATTAATTTCTTAAGGGATCAACCTTAATACTTCAAATATATTTACGTTATCATCATCCCCATCTTATGTGACAAGGTTCATAACTCTAGCACCAATATTTTCAGATTTATCTCCCCTTTGAACTTAGATTTTTTTTACTAGAAAAAATGTTATTTTTTATATAAACTTTTTTATTTTTAAAGGTATCTACCTCAAACTTCAAATACTTATTCCTTATCATCAATTACATTTCATGTGACAATGTTCATAACTCTTGAAGCAATATTTACAGATTTATCTCTCTCTTTGAACTTAGGATTTTCTTTAAGAAATATAATAACTTTCTTTACTTTTTAAGGTATCTACTTCAAACTTCAAATATATATTTCTTATCATTACACAAATGTTGTGTGACAAGGTCCATAACTCTAGCATGACTATTTCTAGAATTATTACCCTTGACCTTGGAATTAATGTTAACAAATGTTATTTTTTTAACTATACATTAATACATTATTATACATAATTGATTTTTCTTTCATAGTTTTGTCCTCCTTACTGCGTCCAGTATTTTATTAGTTGAGCTTCGCTGTCTCCTGTGACAGCTCTTGTTTTATTGATTGTATTTTATTTACAAACGTAATGTGATGAGTTTCATCTTTGTATGATGATTTTGAAATATTTAATAAAAGTGAAAATTGAAAGTCATCATATTGTTTTGAATCTTTCCATACTGTTACATTTAATCATATAGTATGTAACCTTATTGATTTTAACCTGTGGTTTTGAATTTTAATGCAACTTCTACTATTTTCTTACTTAATGGATACAAAAATCTGTAAAATTTTGCTCGTCCAAAAATTTACAGACTGTTCGTAAATATCATAAAATCCTAGACCTGTTTATTCTGCATTATTTTATTCTACATAATCTCATGGGAACACACTTGCAACATAGATATTTTTATTAAAGCTTCCAAAATATTAGCAAAATATTTCAATAATTAGAAGGACAAGTACTGTGTTCGAAATTAGCAGTAGTCCGATATCCCATGACTACCAAATTTCTCCTTGGGCTACCAATATTTCGCAATAACAAGCCCAACTGGGCTACCATATTTTCAAAGGCAATATAAACAACTGTTTGGAACGAATGAATCATACTAGTGAAAAATCTTTTGGGCTAGTGAATATTAATTCCAATGTGGTGGCCCGACCAGCCTATTGGATTCAAATCCGAATTTCGTACACTGTAAGTATAGGTTGAGCTGGACTGGTCTTTCATCAAGTTCTTTGAAAAATAACACTGAAAAACAGTTGTTTCTGGTGAGGGACTCAGGGCCATCATGGCCCTCTTGTGTAATTTACTTATAAACATCAACAGCGTGAAATTTTGTCATCAAATTGATATCTTTCTTGAGTGGTAATCCTGATCTGTTAAAGTTTTTTATGCATGTCCCTTCAACTTTGACTTAACCAAAGTTCTACTGTATGTCATATTTCATTTTGTTCCAATGCTGCGGCAATTACATCAAAACACATTGCCCTTATTGGTACACATTATGCATCTGTGAAATTACTTTGAAGAATACTGTTGACATTAGTGGAATGGGCTAACACATAATAATTATGATGAATCTCGTGCCTAACTTGGGGAATGGACATAATCCTCTTCAGACAACATCCTGTTTGCATACCCAGACAAAATCCCATGCATGGGTGGACATAATCCCCTTCATGTTTTTTCAAGGCTGGACAAAATCCTCTTACCTACCCGGACAAAACCCCTTGTTTCATAGATTTCTAATGTATGTGATTAAAATGTGCTAATTTAATGTGCTATTCTGCTGATCTGTATTATTTTCATGTTTTGAAAAATAAATGATATATTTTCTGCTTATTTACGCATAAAGAAATTTACAATATGCTTGTTCAAAACTAGTTGAATATCGCATTGTATGTTTCTGCGATGCATCACAAAAAGCGTACGCTGTTGCAGTATACTTACATCAACTGTCAGAAGATACAACAAAAGTAGATCTCATCTTTTCAAAAACACGTTTAGCACCTTTGAAAAAGCTCTCAATAACAAGACTAGAACTATTAGCTCTTCTTATAGGTTTACGATGTTTACAGTTTGTTAAGAGTCATCTTCATTTATCAATATTTGATTCATCCATATGGACTGATTCGCAATGTGTTCTACATTGATTACATACAAAAAAGCAATTATCAGTATTTGTTAAAAACCGTGTTAATGAAATAAAGAAGATTTCAGAAAATGTTACAATATCCTATGTTCCATCTAAAGACAATCCAGCTGATATTGCATCTCGTGGCACACTTTGCCAAAATCTTATGAATAACAAACTTTGGTGGGAAGGCCCAGCCTGGCTTAAAAATGAGCCAGGTGAATGGCCCCAATTTAAAGTTCCGCATAATAGCAAAGAAGATAACAGTTATGAAAACTGTATACGTTGTTGTTCCATTTGTAGTATGAGATGACTTAAAAGTTAATACAGTCCTCAAAAACAAAATCTGTCTCTAATACAAAATGGTCCCGCAAACCGGATCTACGGATATACAGATATACGAAAAATGATGGATCTTAAAAACTTGGAAATTTAAAAAGAAACATTTTACAGACTCTCGTTATTCGTGACAATGCTAATTGAATGTACTATCATGCTGATCTGTATTTATTTGCTTATGTTATAATCGCTTATGCCATAATTGCTTTGGAAAATTAATGTAAATAATTGAAATATTTTCTGCTTATTTATACATTAAGATATTTACAAGCCAGGGCCAAACCTTTTCCAAGGGACCTAAAAACTCCTGTTACGGAAAAAGAAGAACCCTATTACGACTCGTCTATAAATTCTGAAAGATGGTGAGGAAGAAATGAATTGTGCAACACTGTCCATCTAGCACTGGCCTTAGCAGTATAGAAGTAATGTTGAAACCAATATTCCTGAATAAAGTACTAGCAATCACCACGCAGCGTAATGCAATATGTCGTTCTCATTATTAACCCACGTTATAAACAGAAAATTCTTCTCCTAGGTAGCAACTTTATTTAGGGGATTTTGTCCGCTTCAAAATTTCACACATGAAGGGGACTATGTCCAACCATGGAGGGGATTATGTCCAGATATACAAAAATACATGAAGGGGATTTTGTCTGACATTCGCCTAACTTCCCTGAAATTAAGTATAGGTGGCTGGAAACTTACTTTACACTTCATGGGGCCCTTGTCCGATATTACAAAGGTGTTTTATAGTTGACCACTTGTGTAATTATTAACATGCTTTTTGTGCCCCCACGTTAGTGGCGGGCATTTAGATTTACCCTTGTCCGTCCGTCCGCACTTCCTTCCGTCCGTCCGTTCACTTTTGTGTCGCACGTAACTCAAAAAGTATTTGACCTAGAGTCATGAAACTTTATAGGAATGTTGATCAACATGTGTAGTTGTGCACCTAGGTATTATTGTGTGGATATTTTTAGTATTTTCAGAGTAATTGCCCTTGACTTAGTAAAATTTTGCAATTTTCAACTTGTGTCGCATGTAACTCAAAAAGTATTTGACATAGAGTCATGAAACTTTACAGGAATGTTGATCAGCATGTGTAGTTGTGCACCTGGGTATTTTCGTCTGGATATTTTTAGTATTTTCAGAGTTATTGCCCTTGACAGTAAAATTTTACAATTTTCAACTTGTGTCGCACGTAACTCAAAAAGTATTTGACCTAGAGTCATGAAACTTTACAGGAATGTTGATCAGCATGTGTAGTTGTGCACTTGGGTATTTTCGTCTGGATATTTTTAGTATTTTCAGAGTTATTGCCCTTCACTTAGTAAAATTTTGCAATTTTCAACTTGTGTCGCACGTAACTCAAAAAGTATTTGACCTAGAGTCATGTAACTTTACAGGAATATTGATCAGCATGTGCAGTTGTGCACCAGGTATTTTAGTCTGGATTTATTTAGTATTTTTAGAGTTATTGCCCTTCACTTAGAAAATTTTTGCAATTTTCAACTTGTGTCGCATTAAGTTACTCAAAAAGGATTTGACATATTCATTAAACCTTACGGGCAGGTTGCTCAGCATATTTAGATTTGCACCTGGGGTTTTGCTTGTGGATTTATCCAGTATTTGTAGAGTTATTTCCCTTGACTTAGTAAAAAGATTGACAGAACAGTGGCGCGGTGGGGGCACCCGTGTCCTATGGACACATTTCTAGTTTTCTCTTGAATTACCAATAGGTTGATGAAAACATTGTAATTAATCAACAGGTAAGTGTGTACAATAATTAAATAACCATAGTGATATTATAATTTATTGATTGAATAGCTTTCAAAATATCACATTTTATATCATGGCCTGGTACACTGTCATAAAAAATGATACATGTATATTGTGTACCTAGATTACATATAAAAAGTTCTAATGTTGCACTGATACAAAGACTTGTGAATTCATGTCTGTTGTTTGATAGAGATTTCTCCATTCTATGTTTTTGTCTAAATAAAATGCCTCAAAGTTCTAACCAGTTACAACATGTTTGTGTCTTTTCAGTATCATCTTTTATTTTAGAAGATATAGTATCTTTAAGCCCATTTTGTATTCTTTGATTTGACATGACTGTCCTGCAACAATTAGTGTAGATTTCTGCTTGTTGAAAAGTACTGCTTGCACAGGTGATGAATCTTCTATTTTAAGTTCTTGTTGGTGTTTCCCATATAATGATTTCAGAGACATATTTCCATGCTTGTTTACAAATAAAATCTTCTCTTCAGACAGCATACAGAGATACAAGTATCTTTCAAAAAGATAGTTGTAACTTATATTATCATCATAAGAGCTGCTTGTCCTGGTTGGCTTTTGTTTCATATCTGACTTACTAAATGTATATATGTCAGTAGCTGCATCAATTAAACCAAAAATATCTAAACAGATAAGTATTTTCAATGGCTTAAAAAAAATTTGACTCATATCTTTCTCATTGTTATATATTGATAAACATTCCCCCTTTTTATTGTAGACAGTAACAAGATATTTATGATTCAACATATCTGTATAGTGATTGGAGGTTTTCATTTCACATTCAAACATACAACAAGCATACACTATATTTTCTGTAGGGTCACAATCAATCTTGGTGCATTTTCCTTCTAATATAGGAAATGATGACTCTAAAGTCATATTTTCATTAATGGTTACAAACTGAACCAGGTTTCTTTTACTTAGTACAATTGCAACCTCATGTGGTTTTGTAACACACATACATTCTGGGGTATCATTTAAATCAATATAATCTTTCACCTCTAAATTATCTCTCAGTCGTTTAAGCTTGGCATTATAGGCATCTGTGATTATCACAATATTGTCAGGTAGTTGACATATTTCATTTATACTGCACTTTGTACTGTCAGTTTGGCATGTGATATCTACAGATTGTTTGAGTTGTAGACAAAATACAGGACTTTTAGTTGTTTCTTCAACAACTTCCCCAAGTTCTGTGATATTTTTAGGTATGACTTCATCTAACTTGTAAAAAAGGGAGGTCTGCAGCCAATTGTCCGAAAGATCTGTCACCACTCTCTGCACCTCCTCCAAAGTTGCCTGGTAGTTCTTCTTTGATATGAAAGTCTCCACTTCATTCATACCATCTCTGTTTATGTGATTTAAGCTCTTTTTCAATCCTGATATAACTGAGTCTAGTTCTTTGATATCAGCCTTGACTGTATCTTGATGTTTTGCATGAGCTTCTCGAATATTTTCTCTAGATGTATTTGCTAGAACTTTTATCTTCTGTATTAACCTCACTTCATGTTCATCAATATTACTCAAGATTTGCTCCTTTTCCTCCATCATATCTTTTATGTTTTGATTTCGATATAATTTTTCCTGTTTAGCAGATTTTCTCAACTTCTCCAAGGAAGATTGTAAGTCGCGAAGTTCTTGACTTTCTTTAATTCCCTCAGCAACTGTTTCTATACCAGTTATTTCTTTGCATAACCTATATAATGTGAAACAGTATTATATTATTATCTTACTTAAAAACTGAAAGCCAAACATGAATTCATGAATGTATCATTTGTATTTTCAAGAATTTTCTTGCACTTTTTACACAAAATATTAAAAGCAAAATAAAGAGGTTATCCTAAAACGGCCAGTTAAATTTTCCTTAATTTCCACCTGTACCAGTGGCTTCATAATTTGCACACTTACTAATGAATATTTAAATATTAAAGTTATTGCCCTTTTCAGCTCTTTGAAAATGGATATGGACACTTAGAACATTGTCCGGGACTTAACTGTATATCAACAATAAACTTTGTAGGTAGATAAATCTCATTGGGTAGATGTGCAGTGCATTAAGAACCATAACCTGTCCCTAATATTTGAGTTATTGCCCTTTGTTCATTTTTACACTTTAAACTTTGTCCAGGACTTAACTTTAGAAAAAATAAGAGGTATTGAAACTTTGTAAGTAGAGAGATTTTACTAAGAAGAAGTGCATGGGAGTACACTTTGATCTTTGTCTGGACATATAACTTGAGAGTTATAAAAGATATCAACATAAAACTTTGTAGGTAAATACATCTAAATGAGTAGAAGTGCAGTGCAGAAGAACTGTGACCCTCCCCCCTTTCCTAATTTTGGAGTTATTGCCCTTTGTTTATTGTTACACTTTGAGTTTAGTCCTGGACATAACTTGAGAACTATAAAAGGGTAGATAGATCTCACTGAGTAGAAGTGCAGAAATCTCTGGGAGAAAGAAGATACTGCCCAAGAAGTCATGAAAACTTCAAATCCAAGCTTTTATTAATCTTATTGATGTATGACAAATAATTCAAAAACATTTGAAAAAAAATCTATTAACTGCTGCATTCTCCTTTTATGCAAAATTATTAACTAAAAAGCATGTTGTTTTACAGGCATGTGTCTGGGGTATCCGTCACTTGTGTCAAGCTCAAGTTTTTCAAGTTGTCTGATACCATTATTATGTCTCCCCCACCTCGGGGGGAGACATATTGTTTTTGCCCTGTCCGTCCGTCCGTCCGTCAGTCCGTCCGTCCATTCTTCGTTTTCGGACGATAACTAGAGTCCCTTTTGACCTACAGCTCTCAAACTTCATAGGATGAATGGTCTTATTGAGCAGATGATCCCTATTGTTTTTGGGGTCAGTAGTTCAAAGGTCAAGGTCACAGTGACCGTTGGTCAATTTCTCGTTTCCGGATGATAACTAGAGTTCCTTTTGACCTACAGCCCTCAAACTTCATAGGATGATTGGTCTTATAGAGCTGATGATCCCTATTGTTTTTGGGGTCAGTAGGTCAAAGGTCAAGGTCACACTGACCGTTGGTCAATTTCTCGTTTCCGGATGATAACTAGAGTTCCTTTAGACCTACAGACCTAGAATTACAGTGTCGAGATTATAATAATAATCATCTGAATACATTGGACACTAATCAGTCAACTGTTAAAGGTGGTGTAGCCCTCTTCATTCATCAAGACTTTGCTTATGAACGAATACCCACGGATGCATGTGGAATCGAGTGTGTTGCTGTAAAACTTTTAGCTAAACAACTGTCTGTCTACTCTGTATATAAACCTCCGTCATTGCCGATTAACTTGTTCCTTCAAAAGCTTACCCTTGTCTTGGAAAATTCACCAACAGAAAACTGCATAGTTCTAGGAGACTTCTAGGAGACTTCAACATTGACCTCATTCAATATTTAGAACATCCATTGACCCACACTATGTTACGACATCGCTTTAAACAAATAATAAACAAGGCTACTACAGCACACAACACACTTATTGACCATATCTACCAGAGAGGCTTGATTGTGAAAACGAGAGGAGTCATCCCAACACACTACAGTTATCATGATTTGACATACATTGAAATTTGAGTTGTCTTTCAATAGTGTAAAAATCTGACAATATGAACGTTTGTTTCAAGTATCATCAAAATCCTTCAAAGGGTTGAAGAGTTATGGAGCAGACACAATTTCCTTTAATTTCGTTTGTGAAACTATATATGATATAACATTCAAGTGTCAAGTAGACCTTGACCTTGGAACCAGCCATACGAAACATGTACTCTACACGTTTCTCTGGATGTGGTGAATTTTTGTTTCAAGTATCTACCAGAGAGGCTTCATTGTGAAAACGAGTGGAGTCATCCCAACACACTACAGTTATCATGATTTTACATACATTGTAATTTGAGTTGTCTTTCAATAGTGTAAAAAAATCTGACAATATGAACGTTTGTTTCAAGTATCATCAAAATCCTTTAAAGGTTTGAAGAAGTATGGAGCAGACACAATTTCATTTAATTTCATTTGTGAAACTATATATGATATGACCATCAAGTGCAATTTCGTTTGACGCCCGCCTGCCATACGCTGATTGAATAACCAGGATTTTCAAAATTGAATACCTGGTTAAAAACAAACAGTTTAGGAAGCATCTTCTCATACAACCTTAACAATAGAAACCATCCATAGACAGCCTTCATTGAAGTGACTACTGGGTATTTACATTATCTTATCTCCATTTCCATTCCTGTTTCCATTCACAGTTATTCTCAGCAGTGGGGGAGACATGCGCTTTTTTACAAAAGCATCCTCTAGTTTATATCTTAGTCAAACAAAGAAATTGACAAACCTGTGTTTGATTGTAACACAAATTCTGCAGCACACTTCACCATGGCCTTTGCAATATCTGTCGATGAATTGTCCATAATGACTTCCACATTCCACTGAACTTTTTCCCAGGACTTGATCTGTGTCACCTAGAAGCTCATTAGCTTCAGTGATCTCCACAACCTGATGTTTACGTAATGCTGCAAACTTGTTGTGGTCATTTAAACAGTCCTGACAAACATATGTTGTACAGTCCACACAATATTTGATTGCCACTGTTGTCCTCTCTGCTTCAGAGCATGGAGTACAGTTATTTAACACCTCAGACCCAATAATCCCAGGTGTTGCTACCTCTTTCCCTGCCATATCTCTACTGACTGGTTGCTACAAACACAGCAATGTTTTATAAAATAAACTTAACAATTGTAACTTTCCCTTACAAATATAATCAATACTTAACCACATAATTAAAAATGACACAATTGAATCTTTCAAGTTTATCTGTTATTATAATGTCTTCATGTATCAACAAAAAAAGTTTAAAGTAAAGTCCATTCAATAATGTAGAGAATGACAAAATATCTTGATTTTTTATTCCCCCAGAAATTTTATTCTCAATACTTAATGTCTATTTTTGCCCATTTTTCATTTGTTAATAAGGAAGGTTGTTGAAAAATATTGACTGTTACAGTCAAAACATACAAGTATTATTTACAAATTATAAGATACAAAAATGCCTGATGTTCATATTTCGAAGAAGAAAAAAAAAATGTTTGTTCAGTGTAAACCTTTATGAAAGTTAAACTTACAGTTTTGATTGTGAGTGAGTGGACTTAGGAAAGACTTAGCCCAGTCTTTTTATAAAATGAACATTACAGTTCCGATGATAATTACAGAAATTTTCCTGAGTTATTTATCATTTATGATTTATGCAAATCATTCATTATGGGGGGGGTCAGCTAATTTTGGCACTATTACTTTGTCTTAATTTAGTTTTCTTGTAAATGTCAGCTAGCTTAGTTCTTTTGATGAACTTACCTGGCTATTTATTAGTTCACCGCAGCCGAATGCTCAGGGTGAGCTATTAGTATCAAAGGGTGATGCTCCGGCGTCCGTCGTCATGTGTCAACAATTATCTTCTTCTCTAAAACTACTAAGCAGTTTTACTTTAAATTTGGTCTGTAGCATCCTTGTGACAGTCACACTTAAATTTGCTCGTGTCATTCCAATTGGCCCCTTTTACGGGTCAGCAGAGATAAAAATAGAAAAACATCTCCTTCTACAGAACTAATTGAATTGGATGATCACCAAACTTTGTCTGTAGCATTCTTGGGTAGTCTTTTATCAAGTTTGCTCATCAATTTGATTGGCCCCTTTAAGGTGTCTCTAGGGGTAAAAATAGAAAACCCTTTTAACATCTATTTCTACAGAACTAATTGATGGATGATCACCAAACTTTGTCTGTAGCATTCTCGGATAGTGTAAAAGACTACCCAACAATGCTACAGACAAAGTTTGGTGATCATCCATCAATTAGTTCTGTAGCAATAGACATTTAAACGTATATCTATTTTTAATTTTAGCGGCTAGGCCCCTAAAAGCATTATTGGGAAGTCTTTTATCAAGTTTGCTCATATGTATTTGATTGGCCTCTTTTAGGGGTCTCTATAGCTAAAAATAGAAAAACCTTCAGATATCTTCTTCTACAGAACTAATTGATGGATGATCACCAAACTTTGTCTGTAGCATTCTTATGTAGTCTTTTATCAAGTTTGCTCTTATGAATTTGATTGGCCCCTTTTAGGGGCTGCAAAAGCTAAAAATAGAAATACCGTTAAATGTCTATTTCTACAGAACTAATTGATGGAATGATCACCAAACTTTGTAGCATTCTTAGGTAGTCTTTTATCAAGTTTGTTCATATTAATTTGATTAGCCTCGTTTAAGCTAAAGCTTAAATGCCCCAGGTCATGGCATTTCTTTAAATTATTGTTTTAACATATTCTATGCTCAAATTTAATATTAGAATATATTGACATTCCATCACTGAAAAGCAGTTGTTTCTGGTGAGCGAGTCAGGGCCATCATGGCCCTCTTGTATTAATTTCATGTCAACTTTTCAGCTATACTGGTGCCAGATAATTTACCGCCTCCGTGGTGGAGGGGTTAGAGTAGATGACTTCTAATCAAGTTACCTCTCTGGCGTGGGTTTGATCCCCGGGAGATGCTTTAGTAGCTTAGCGCGGAGGAAGGTAGTCTAGTACTGGTGTAACTCTCCAGGAACGATGGTTAGCAAACTACCTGCCTATATGACTGAAATACTGCTGGGAAAAGGCGTAAAATGAAACAAACAAACCTCAGATGCCCCTAATGTGCATTATTTCTGGCACTGCAGCCGAGTAGAACCACCAACCTTTTAAACCATAAGGGAAAGTGGGAGCTGTAATAAAAATGTTTTTTTTTAGCTCGCCAGAGCCGAAGGATCGGGGTGAGATATTAATCATATCAAAGGGGGATGCTCCGGCATCTGTCATGCGTCAACAATCGTCTTCTTCTCTGAAATTACTGGGCAGATTTACTTCAAATTTGGTCTGTAGCATCCTTGTGACAGTCACACTTGAATTTGCTCATGTCATTCCAATTGGCCACTTTTAGGGGTCAGCAGAGCTAAAAATAGTAAAACCTTAAAACATCTTCTACAGAACTAATGGATGGATGATCACCAAACTTTGTCTGTAGCATTCTTTGGTAGTCTTTTATCAAGTTTGCTCATATTAATTTGATTGGCCCCTTTTAAGGGTCTCTAGGGCTAAAAATAGAAAAACCTTTAAACATCTTCTTCTACAGAACTAATGGATGGATGATCACCAAACTTTGTCTGTAGCATTCTTTGGTAGTCTTTTATCAAATTTGCTCATATGAATTTAATTGGCCCCTTTTAGGGGTCTCTAGGGCTAAAAATAGAAAAACTTTCAAATGCCTTCTTCTACAGCACTAATTGGTGGATGATCACCAAACTTTGTCTGTAGCATTCTTAGGTAGTCTTTTATCAAGTTTGCTCATATTATTTTGATTGGCCCCTTTAAGGGGTCTCTAGGGCTAAAATAGAAAAAACCTTTGAACATCATCTCCTAATGAAATATTTGATGGATGATCACCAAACTTTGTCTGTAGCATTCTTAGGTAGTCTTATATCAAGTTTGCTCATTAGTCATATAATTTAATTCCACAGGTCCTGGAATTTCTTCAAATTATAGTTTAAAGATATTCTATGCTCAAATTTAATATTAAAAAGTATTGACAATGGATACACAGTCTTTTTATAAATATAGAATAAACGTGTTTTGACTTCACAAAAAGAAGATATGTTATGTTTTAAACTCTTCACACTATAGGAGGTCACAGTATAAATACAATGATTATAAGTGTCATTAACAAAACTTTTCAAATAATAAACTAATGAAAGGGAAACAACTTATGTTGGAATGTGTACATATGTTATTCAGTTTTTCCAAAAGAGGTTCAATGGCTTGGAGAAAGTCTTGATGTCATGACCTGTTTATGATGTGTAAATATATTTCAGCACTAGAAATCGGACATCATATTCCATCATTGTAAGGTCAGTTGTAGGTCATTAACCAGGAAAAAAAGTAGGACTAAAGAAACATTAAATTTGTTTCTCCTGTGCCTGACTAACAAAGACATGTTTGTATGCTCAATTTTGTTAAAAATTGTTGGATTTTTTTTTGTTTTTTATTCTTGAATTGGATTAAAACTTGGAAAAAGCACATTTCAATAAATTTTGAGCTGGACTGTTGAACACGAGTTTCATGTGCACAATTGAATTTTGGTATCAGTGTTTTTGATATTTTTGAAACCATTGCACATACTTTCTCGTTTTTGATGTACAGAGACTTGAAATTTGGAATGATGTACAGAGACTTGAAATTTTGACCAGGAATGTAATTTCTGATGTGAAATGAATTAAGATATCAACTGACTACTTTTGATATTATTATTTGATATTGTTTGACCTAGTTTGTCGTTTTTTGATGTAGCTGCTGGAAATTTGGACAAGGGGTTTAATTTCTGATCCTGAATTGAATTTTGATATGAACTGGCCTACTTTTGATATATTTGATATCGCTTTACCTACTTTTTTGTCTTTTATGTACAGACTTGAAATTTGGACCAGGGGGGTAATTTCTGATCCTGAATTGAATTTTGATTATGAACTGGCCTACTTTTGATATCGCTTTACCTACTTTTTTGTCTTTTATGTACAGACTTGAAATTTGCACCAGGGGTGTAATTTGTGTAATTTTTTATGTTGAATTCAATTTTGATACATGTTTTGCATGTGACATTTTGTGTTTTCATTCAAACAAGCAAATTCGTTGAATTTATATCCCCTGCCGAGTACTGGTTATTATTAACACAACAACTGAAGACATAAGGCTTTATTTATATATTAATCATAACATAGGCATAAACAGTAATATTCTTTGAACTTGATAAATATTCAGGGCAATAACAGAGCCATAACTTTGTGTTAAATAGTAATATCTGGAAATGCCAATGAGATGTATGCATACTACATAACTAATCAAGGGCCATAAATCTGAGTTATAAGTATCTGACCAGAACAAGGCGACTATATGCACATCTCCTCTTAGAATCCCATAAAGTTTCATTGAATTCCAGCCAGTAGTTGCAGAGAAGTAGCGAGGAAACGAATATTTTTCTATATGGATACTGCATAACAAATCAAGGGCAATAACTCTGAGTTAAAGTGTCTGACCCCAACAAGGCAATGATATGCACATCTTCTCTTGGTATTGAAGGTTCCCATAAAGTTTAATTGAATTCCAGCCAGTTGTTGCAGAGAAGTAGCATGGTAATGATTTTTGCTCTATATGCATACTTCATAACTAATCAAGGGCCATAATTCTGAGTTTAAGTGTCTGACCAGAACAAGGCGACGATATGCACATCTCCTCTAAGTATTGAAGATTCCCATAAAGTTTCGTTGAATTCCAGCCAGTAGTTGCAGAGAAGTAGCGCGGAAACGATTTTTTCTCTATATGCATACTGCATAACTAATCAAGGGCCATAACTCCGAGTTTAAGTGTCTGAGCGGAACAAGCCGACGATGTGCGCATCTCCTCTTGATATTGATGATTCCCATAAAGTTTCGTTGAATTCCAGCCAGTAGTTGCAGAGAACTACTCCGGAAACAAAATTTTTCTCTATATGCATTCTACATAACTTATCAAGGGCCATAACTCTGAGTTAAAGGGTCTGACCGGAACAAGCTGACGATATGCGCATCTCCTCTTGATATTGATGATTCCCATAAAGTTTTGTTGAATTCCAGCCAGTTGTTGCAGAGAACTACTCCGGAAACGAAATTCGGACGGATGGACGGACGGACCGTCAGATGCGCATCTCCTCTTGATATTGATGATTCCCATAAAGTTTCGTTGAATTCCAGCCAGTAGTTGCAGAGAACTACTCCGGAAACGAAATTCGGATGGACGGACGACGCCAAAACTATACCCCCCTCCCGATTCCATCGACGGGGGATAAAAAGTTATAAAAAAAAATTGTTTAGTCAAAATAAATCCTGTTCCAGTGGTCATTTATTCTACATAGTCTCATAGGAACACACTTGCAACATACATATTTTTAACAAAGCTTTTCCAAAATATTAGGGCAAATTATTTCAATTTATATTGTGAATCATGAAATGATGGGTTAGATGAGTGATCTAGAGCCATCTTAGTGGCCCTTTATTTTATTATGAAGAAAAAAAGCTAAAGCAATCAGTGTTGTGAAAGTTTATTACTAGAGGGGCAAGTTAAAGTTAAGCTGAACTTGCGGAAAGAGCTGGACTTGCCTTTCAGCAAATTCTTTTGAAAAATAATTTCCAACACTGTAAAGCCGTTGATTCTGGTGAGCGACTCAAGGCCATCATGGCCCTCTTGTTTTAATTACAAACCACATAAAGATCTGGATTAAAGGAACATAATGTGCAACAAGCTTTTAATTATATGTGCTTTAGCACTTGCTAGAAATGAAGAGGATTTAGAATAAATACACAAATGCAATTTGGTCAAATAGATATTTTATTCAATTACTTTCATAACAATATAAAAAGCTTTTATGAAAATGAACAAGGAAAAAAAAGTAGATAAATAAATAGCTTAAGTTAACCCTGCTTTAAAATGCCTTCCCTAATGTCAGTTGTTGCTGCTTGTTTTGTTTTTTTCTTGTTTTACCATCAAATGAATAATTTTTTCACTACATTTGTATGAAGCAATATTCTTACAGATTTTTAGTGATATTTAACTTAACAAATTTCAGCGGATTCTGCAAATATGGACCACATGTTTGATGTAATATAAGCATTTTGCTGAGTATAAATAAATTAAATTTACAAATGTACATTCAAAGTCCACACAATTTTTTTAGAAAAATGAATAAAGAATACATATGGATATTTGTTAGTTTCATGGAAAGATCAGAGATGATATTTCACTGGATAAAAATCTGATGTAATATTGATGACAAGTGACATACCTACAAAGTGAAAATAAAGCAGGTGCTGGTGTTGATGAATAAAAAATAATTTGATCTATGTAAAACAAACAACTTTTCTATTCATATTGTGCTTTTTTCTATGGTTTTAACATACTTCCGCAGATTTCTGCCATTGTGATACTTTATACAGCAATCTACTAAAACACATACAGATATAACATTATGTACTATACATATTTCCAAACTATCAAAAAAATCTACATTTATTTGCATTGATTTACGACTGTTCAAGATGAACAAACCACTTCTCATTAGGAGTTAACTTCTAATGGTTATAGTAGAGGCATGGTCATCTCTACCCTTACAACATTTTAATTTATAATACACACGGCAATATGAATATTCTGAACAAAGGTCAACAACGTGTTAGTTTGGCATCACATATACCAGCAACACCTACATAATTTCTTTTTTACACAGCTTAATTAATGTTGCAGACTTGTCCTACTTTGAAGTTTTGTCTAAACTTGAGCTTATATAGAGTATAGGAATCTTACACCAGCTGATGGAAACCAGCTCATAGATACCAGTAATATCAAGGTGGCAACAAGTTCTACTTAACAGTAACCCAAGAGTAAGATATTTCCTTCAGCAGGGAATTCCCCAGACGCTTTTAGCGCATCGGCACCGATGCGCTAAAATTTCAGAACAAGAAATCCCGATGCGCTTAAAATTATCATAGCGCTTTAAAAAATGACCGATATTCCTTTCTATTGTGTCTATAAGTTAACCCCAATTAGCCAAATAAACAAGCCAATATACATGTCCTGTGTAGATAATTACCCGAGGCGTATAAACAACCCGATACACTGATTGCCTTGAGACTGTGTGACGTCACAGACACCTGTCATCGATGTCTGCAGACGACTGTTGGTGCACTTTCAGGTGTTGTCAATTACCGTGTATTGAGATGGGTGGAATTTAACCGCGGCATGTGTGATATTTACATGTTTCAGGTAGGTGAAATACATTTTATTGTTTTGATAGTATAATTGGCATTAATTGACTTGCGATATAACAGTTTGATATTTAGGGATGAATGGGTTAATTGTCTTGATATAAGTGTAATGTTTAATTTCATCTTTCACTTTCTTACGACCGTAACGTCTAAGCAGTACTGTAGTATTAAGATTTCAAAAAATAATATGTCTAACATGAATAAGGGAAGCCTAGTTCACTATCAATTAAAGAGTTTTTGTGAGCAATGTCGTTGAAACTGTCTCAGGATCATTTTGCTATTTAATATATACATGATAATCGTATTTTACTTGGATTAAACTGCATAGATATTCAGAATAAATTTGGTTGATGGCTACTTTAACATTGAAAACATTTACGACTGTTTATTATCAACTTGCAACTGAGTGAAAACAACAACAAAAACTTTACATCAACAATCCCACTTAGAGACATTGGTCATTTTCTTTTTTAATTGAAAAAAAAAGAGTAAAAATATCTTGTAAACTGTTTCTGTTAACTGAATCCCCAAAATGAAAAAAAAAATTAATTTTGCAGATGGACAGCTTTGTGAAGTGCAATCTACTGTCCATGCCCCTTAGCATTGGTTTGTCAGGACATACAGGAGCTGGCCAGGCACTTTGGTGTAGATATGGAGCAGTGCCGCAGCCACTGGCACCAGGTACGTGCCAGTCTAGAGGGGATTGATCAGTCAGCCGACCAGACCATGATCTGGATTACTGGCAACCTTTCTACCAGTCATCCAGCTCTTTAAAGAATTGCTGCTGTGGGTCTCCTCCTCCCAACCTCTACTGCAGGTAATTATTATTAAATTGATTAATTCTTGAACATTAATGAAATTCCAATGACAGTTGCAGATGTGTAACACTTTGCTAGAAGTTTTTCAACATCTCAAATATAATTTTTTTTGACTTCGTTAAGTTTAAACAGGCTAGAAGTTTTAAATTTTCAAAAATTCATAGCAAACAAACAAAATAAATAAATGACATGAGGTTAACATAAATGATTATTAATTTCAGATTGTGAGCGAGGATTCAGCTGCCTGAAGAGAGTTAAGACTGAAAACAGGAATTGTCTCTCTGTTTAAGTTCTAAACTATCTTCTTGCCGTCTCCCTTCAAGGACCCCCATTAGAATCTTTCAACTTTGAGAAGGCAGTCAAGGCATGGAAGGACAACAAACCTAGAAGACAGGCCCACTTTTAATGATGTTAATGAAGAAAAAAAAAAACTGAAATATACTCATTTAAATGGGACACACACATACATATAAATGTTGATCACATGTTGTGAACTTGTGTTTATATATAATTGTTTATTTATTTGAATTGTTGGATATGGAAAAAATAAATAATAAAAATTAAGAAAATGTTTATCAAGTGAAAAGCTTTCATTATTTGTTTTAAAACAGCCCACAGCAGTATATTGACACCTAAAATGGCAAAAAAATTCGACATGCGGTATGGGGGTCAAGACCCCCTCCCACACCCACCCCCGTCTAATTAAAAAAATGTAGCGCTTAAAAAAATTCCTGGGGAATTCCCTGCTTCAGTGATGAAAGCCAGTGTTTCAATCTTGCAAATTGCAGTCAAATTACTTAAAAAGAAGTTACGAAAAAAAAAAGTATTTCATTAAAAACTTTTTTCTTATAGTACTCTCTTAAATTAATGCTGCATTCATATTTCATAACAACAGAAAATTGCCAGAATAACATCATATTATAGCATGTATCTTATCTTATGTGAGGGATGTAAAATGACATTTTCTAGCACAGGTGGTTCACTAGGAAATCCCGTCTGATATGCAAGAATGTGAGACAGTAAATCAGGCTTAATGTAGCCAGGGTCTTCTATTTGAAAGACCCTGATATAGCTCAAAACTGAATTCCTTTACACTAACAAATAGCAGTTTAGTATTCAAGGCAAGTCAAGTCTGTAGCAAAACTTGAGCCGGGTGAGTGTTTAAAGCATTTTTTTCTCATGTTCATGCATTTTAATATCAAACCTTAATAATATAATAAATAAATATCAAACAATCCTAGGATATATTTACAATATATACAAAATTTTGATATGATGTGGTAAAAATATGACAGCTCAAACTATTTTGCATGATTTTATACATATTTTCAAGGCTTTGGAGTTTTAATAAATACATCCCCAAAAACCTTAATTTCAAAAATCAACCCTACATATACAAGACTGGTGTCTGCGTTCTTCAATATTGTTGTACACATAGGACGAAACTGATGAATTTCACAACCAGAAATAATATCACTATCATCTGAGACACATATAAGAAATTAAAAAAAGATGAAAATCTGATCCTTTCAGTTCAAAAAAAAAGTTTTCCCTTTCTCTCTATTGTACAATTCAACTGATTTATGACGAGGATCAATATTTGTTTGTCACAGTGAAGGTTTTGTTTGGTTCTAAGATATATTCTATAGAGGTCGGGGTTCAAAGGTGTATTTTGCGGAGGTCAGGGTCAGTTTTAAAAGTTTTTCTGTCAGGGGGGGCTAGCAATGTTGGTGCATTAAGCTCAAATGATAACTGCCTTCCACAAGCTTAACTGCCAATTTCTTCACATGAATTATTCAAAACACCAATGAAGGATGAATTGCATTGAATATATTGTAGATGATCTAATCCTTAATGAGAAACTTGTGCCCCCTTCTTTGGTCTTGATTGCACAATCTGAGGTTAGTCCTAAGGCTATCCCTTTGTGGCTTACTAGTTTAGTTCCAGAGAAAAAGGTGACCATTCTGGCCCCATGAGACAAAAAAGTAATCAGGTGATTTCCTTGAAAATAACTTTTGGAGGGTCCCATGAAGAAAGCTTATCATATGGGATTCATGGAAAAAAAGTTTAAATAAGGCAATGTTTAAACCCCTTTTCAAGCATATCGTAATCTCTATATAACATAAAGATATCAACAATTGTTTCTATTTGAAACTGGAATCCTTGAATGCCACTTTGAAAGTTCTAATCAGCCAGTCAATATCTTTTAAAATTATTGCAACTTTAAGACTGTCTGGTCATGGATTTCTTGATACAATATCATGAATTAAAGTTAAAACATGCAAAGTGAAACTTGTTTATAAATGTTTATGATAAAAAACAGCTTACACTTGCTGATTGCTAGCAATTAAACTGTTTTTCTTGCAGACCACTTGCACAAGTGCTTTTCATACATTATGTACACTATAATTTCTTTAAAAAAATGTCTGTACTCGGTATACATAAGCTTCTAGCACTAATTTGGCACTAACAAAATTAATAATGATAAAATCTGGATAAAAAAGGAGTACTACATGTATATAAATTTCATGTAACAGTATGAAGAAAAATATTCTTAAAGAACAAAGAAATATCTGAAGAAACAAATGTACGAGAACATTCAAAAAGGATATTGTTAAACAATCATTGTATTTTGTATTGTCTCCACTTCTACAATATCCTTGCAGACACAAATGTAATCCAAAATTTGCATACAAACATGGTATATTGACCTAGATTTTATTCTTGTGATTCGTCGACTTATAACATTGACAGTGGGGCTGTGTATTGCCAGCCAGGTGGCAATCCACATTTCTGACAGTTAATATATCAGACCACAATTCAATTACATAAAGAAATTACAATGTTCTTTAAAAAAAATTCATATGAAAAATAAAAATGCAAATGTAGAATGACATTAACATAACTCTGTTAACAACAGTTAAATTTTACCTTCCAACCAAAAATGTTATAAAACAAATTTTTCACAGGTTATTTGTTTTAACCTAAAATGCTTGCTTCTTCCAACAAATATTCATTTAGGATCAGTAGTGGTATTTGCACATTATCACCATGTTACCTAATTTTTTTAGCAAATGGTGACGAGAAGAAATACTTTTTTTCATTAGTACAATGTATTGTGCGGAAAGTATAGATGCCAAAGTTAATTAAATACCAGAAAAATATATGAATAAAAAAAAGGTTATTTTTCTTGTCAAAATTTACTAATAAAACGTTAAGTTTTGTGGTACCACAGTGACCATTCTTAAAGTTGTCTTTCTTTTCAAAAGTGATAAATGAAATCTTTACAGCAAACAAACATTTTCAAAATTAAAAGATAACAATGATTCTAGACTGAGACTGTACAAACATAAAATGAATTAACCTGTACCCCACTAAATATTTTACATGGACTTGTCCATCAAAACATTTATCATTTTCAGGTACATACTGAACAGAGAAGACAACTGATCTTGGTCTGCACTGGTCAGGATCAGTTACTACCAACAAGGTAAGGGTTGGTTAAAATAAATAAAGGTGATGCAATTCTACCTTAGAGTAAAAGATTTCATCTCAAAAAAAGAAAAATTCTTCCAGATTATTTAATCTACACCTGCCTATCTCTTAGAATGAGAAATTCAACTGACACAACAGCACCTTTCCAGGGACTAACCATAACAAAAACACTTATGGATTGCAGCTCTGAGTACAATACAGACAACATCGTGTCAGTATACAATCATGTATCATGATAGAATCCATGATCACAGAATGAAGGTGTTGGCCATCATGAAAGCGAAGAAAAAGAGAGCAAAGTCTTCTGACGCTGCCGTCATATAGCCCATCAGTTTGTTGTAGGTCTGTAGAATGGCAGGCTTGATTCCACATAACATTAATAACCCTAACAACATTGATGACTTGTGTGGTAACATAACATTCTGTAAACAAATAAAGGCATATACATGTTACATCAGGAGTTAAGACAAAAGTAAATTATCTATCAACAGTGTATGGACAAAATATCTTGAGCGTAACAAATCTGTCCAAGCCATTGTTTGATGAAAGATTTCTTTTTGAATAAAGTGAAATATGTTGTAAGTTGACAATCAAAATAACAATAACTGCAGACTGTAGGTAAAAAAGATTATTATAAAATAGTGTTTATAATAACCAATAAAAATAATCTTCAAAAAAAATTTAGCATTCAATAATTATCAATTGAAATGTTCTGTATTTTTTAATAAAGTATCTTTAGATCTTCTTTTCTAAAAGGTATTTTCTAACATCCATTATTTTATATAAATAAATATTTGTAATGTTGAAATTCCCTGATGAAAAAAAGCAATAATTTTGAAAAGATATGCTAATTTTTCATTAATATTAATTTGTAGAAAAAGCATTTAATGAGTGACTGTATTAATGTGAAATGGAAGAAAAACAACATACATGTAGCATTTTATGTTTGAACATGAAGAACGAAGCTTCCATGCAGGCAAATGGTAACACAACAGACTGAAATAAAACAATACAAGATTAAAAATAACAAAACATTACATTGCAAACTTATTTTAGGATTATCTGCCCTTGTGAAAATTATGACATCACATGTTGATAATGAACAAGTATACAAATTTTAAAGTTATTGAAAAGAGAATTGGTAGTAAGAAAATGGATTTTAAACTATTTCATGTCACAGGGACTTTGACTTTTTTTAGCTCAAATTTGGTGTAATAAGTAAAATTCATTATGAAGTTTAAACATTATTCCTTTGTAGTATTGAAGTGATGGACAATAAACATGAAAATTGTCGACTAGTGGGTCATTACGATACCTCCACTTTTTTTTTCAAATAGTGGAGCTAGAAAAAGATGAAATTCGAATGAACCTTTTATCAGAGTATTCAACTTTTCATGCATTGTAAGTTTCTTAAAAAATGGGACCCACCTGAAAGTAAAATACACCATAGCCTGTAGATAGAACTCTCCTACATAAATATGCTACCATAACACACAACACAATTCTCAAAAATTCAAAATGTTTCAACATCATTTTAGCATCAGAGCTACTACGACTAGTATTTAAAGATTCATCTGCTGATTTCGAGTCATTTTGAACACTGTGTGGTTTTCTTATGGGTGAAATCTTCACTGTATTTCTAATAGGTCTGGACGTGGCTTCCATGCTGCCACTTTGTGTATTCTCAGTATGGGCAGATCTTTGTCTAAGAGTAGTTCCAGCATTTTCAACTTGTATTTCTCTTCTAGTCTCTGTATTTTCTGCAGTTGGGGGCTGCTGTTCATTTGGGCTATCTGAAATAAGTTTAATCAGAAATATGAATACAAGTTTAACAGTTTCAAATTAATTATCAGTCTAACAGGAAATTGCATCACAAAAGTAAACATCTTTTTCAGAGATGATGTACACTTTACCTATAAAGGCTATATAAAAACATACAAGAGCCTTTTTACATTACTATAACTAAGGAGCTCTTTACAATTTTCAAGTAATTCTTAAAATACATAACTTCACCGTCACTACTTTGTTTTGCTTTGCATTTAAATTTAAGTCTTCAAAAGTGAAAAGTTTCTAATCCAGAGATTTTAGTTTTTGAAAAAATAGAATGCTATATATCTCTTTAATTAAAAATATATCATAATCTGAAGTATAGTTTTAAAAGCTACAGTCACTGAGTTAATAACAGTGCAAGTCAACCCAAGGTTGACTGTAATTCAGTTTATGATACAGAAGAATGATAAATTGTACAAGAAACGTCTCTGTCTGACATTTTCACACCTTAGTGACCTTTACAACACTTTACAAGGGGTTAAGTATGGTATATAGCGTGAGCCCTGGGATAGGCACTCAATGACTCAAACATGTGCTTCTAAAGATTTCAAGAAACAGCTTTGCTGTTGAAAGTATCATTTAAATATATGTGCTATCAGTATCAATAAAAACCCTACATTTTAAACATATGGAAAATTATTAGAGTCAGTGTACCCGGTTCCGCACAGGACCCGGTCCCGCACACTTTCCCATTTTTCATTTTTTCTTGAAAATTCAAATGAATTTATTCAGTTTTCATTTGTGTTTTACTGAACTGGCATGTTTTCAACAGGATATGACATAATCTGGGATCTTGCACCCCAGCCTTTCCCTAAAGAGTGCAGACAAAAATGTAAATACATGTACATGGCTGTGTAGGTCACACATAAAAACATCTTTTTCAGCAATTAAACCATGCTAATTTCTATTTCAATGTTAAGATATTTATAAAATATATATTTGAAAATAAATGTATGTTTTTGTTTTGGCAAATTTGCTGTTAGTTATGAAATATATGCACATGATTTAACTTCTCCCAATAACCAAACGTCAAGTCATTTCACTTTGATTCTTTTGTTTAAAATGATACCAAACTCTTAATCGAACAAGTCATAACTAAACAGATGAAAAAACCTTCAATAATAATGTTTCATGTCTGTGTTTACTACCTACAAGTGGTAAAAAAGTATCTTTCAATTGCTGTTACATGTTTCCTGTGTGCTACTATGCTTGGAAATAAATGTTTGTATACTGTAGTAAGAATGTGCTTTAAATTTATTTGAACTCCTGAAAATTTGCAAAACAATGTAACTTATCTGGACTTAGAGATGTTAAATAATTTATAAAACATGTTTAAGATGTACAATAACCTTTCAGTATAAAAGTGGCCTTGTGTGCAGAACCGAGCGGTCTCACTAAAAAGCGTCCCGAAGGATTTTACCGTCCCGAAGCGTCCTGAAGCGTCCCGAAGCATTATTGTTAATTTAAACAGTCAGAAGGGTTATATTTATTGTAAATAATGTATATTATTATGTATTGAGGTATTTGTGGTAGAAAAAAATAATCTTACTTATCATTTTTTTCTATTTATATAAAAAAACTAATATACCTTCGACTCCAGTTCACTTGCTCAAAAACCACCGTATACCGACAAAGCGTCCGGAAGGTTAAATTAAATAGTTATCGAAACCAAAATTATTTTGAAATACTTCGTAATTTTAGTTAATGAAATAGTTATGTAAGTAAAAATAATAAGAAAAATGTTTTCCATACATAAAATTATCTTTATAGCGCCCGAAATCGTACGTCTATCCACGCATAGTTCAAGTTGCTAACTGACTAACATAGCGTCCCGAAACGTATTCATGTTTTTTTATTTTTATCTAAGCCAAAGATAAATCGTAATTAAGTTAATTTATGATATGTGTAAGTGACATCAAAAAGGAAATAAACATTTCATCCACAAAATATCATTTTTACAGCGCGAAAACTGACGTTTCCCATGTTGCGCTAACAAAGCGTCCCGAAGAATTTAGCGTCCCGAAATGTCATGAAGCGTCCCGAAGCATTATTGTTAATTTAAACAGTCAGAATGGTTATATTTATTGTAAATAATGTACATTATTATGTATTGAGGTATTTTGTGGTAGAAAAAAATAATCTTACTTATCATTTTTTCTATTTATATAAAAAAACTAATATACCTTCGACTCCAGTTCACTTGCTCAAAAACCACCGTATACCGACAAAGCGTCCGGAAGGTTTAATGTTTATCTGAACCAAAATTATTTTGAAATACTTCGTAATTTTAGTTAATGAAATAGTAATGTAAGTAACAATAGCGAGAAAAATGTTTTCCATACATAAAATTATCTTTATAGCGCCCGAAATCGTACATCTATCCACGCATAGTTCAAGTTGCTAACTGACTAACATAGCGTCCCGAAACGTATTCATGGTTTTTATTTTTATCTAAGCAAAGATAAATCGTAATTAAGTTCTTTTATGATACGTATAAGTGACATTAAAAAGGAAATAAACATTTCATCCACAAAATATTATTTTACAGCGCGAAAACTGACGTTTCCCATGTTGCGCTAACAAAGCGTCCCGAAGAATTTAGCGTCCCGAAATGTCATGAAGCGTCCCGAAGCATTATTGTTAATTTAAACAGTCAGAATGGTTATATTTATTGTAAATAATGTATATTATTATGTATTGAGGTATTTGTGGTAGAAAAAAATAATCTTACTTATCATTTTTTTCTATTTATATAAAAAAACTAATATACCTTCGACTCCAGTTCACTTGCTCAAAAACCACCGTATACCGACAAAGCGTCCGGAAGGTTTAATGTTTATCGAAACCAAAATTATTTTGAATGACTTCGTAATTTTAGTTAATGAAAAAGTTATGTAAGTAACAATAGCGAGAAAAATGTTTTCCATACATAAAATTATATTATCTTTATTACGCCCGAAACCGTACGTCTATCCACGCATGTTTCAAGTTGCTAACTGACTAACATAGCGTCCCAAACGTCTTCATGGTATTTTTTTTATCTAAGCAAAGATAAATCGTGTTTTTTTTCTTTTATGTTATGTGTAAGTGACATAAAGAAGGAAATAAACTTTTCATCCACAAAATATCATTATACAGCACAAAAACTGACGTTTCCCATGTTGCGCTAACAAAGCGTCCCGAACAAATTTAGCGTCCCGAAGCAGTTTCACTTTTAACATCGATATAATTAAAAGAAATCACTATCCATTTAAATATTGTTTTTTTTTCTAGATGATATTATTCAGGAAGACAGTTCTTCTCTATCAAATATTATTTGATATCCAGAAGATTAAAGTAGACTTGGACGTGCGCAGTTGATGACACACTCTCATATTCCTAAAATTAGGAAGCGTCCGGAAGATGTTATTGTAATCCAAAAAAAGTTGATATTGTAATAAATTGTATATAGCCGAATACAATCATTATCAAGTAACATTTGTTTTTATGGATAATATTAATCGGTTCACGTTAGCCATGTCGCGCTAACAAAACGTCCGGAAAAAAAACCCTGATAGTATTTGAAATAAATGGTAACTTATTGAAATCATTGTTTATTCTAAATTGTACCGATCATGACATTATGTATTATCTATAAAGAATGTCATTCCTAGAATGATGTGATGCATGCATGCGTATGTATGTATAGTTCGACATTTAAATTTGCACGTGAAAGTCGTGCATAACAGTTATCTACAACTATAAAGAATGTCATTCCTAGAATGATGTGAAATGTATTATTGGAATGTCATTCATAGATTTGAAAATGTATTCAAACAAAAGACACAGTAAATAAAAAGGGAGAAACACATTAACAACAACATCATAATAACAAGCCGTGCGTAGGTATCGAACCTATTAGTTCAAATCATTTAAAGTAACAGTGACGTTGATTTACCACCTGAGCTATCACGATGTTAGAATTAAACTATATGAGTCGCGTCACGACAAAACCAACGTAATGCGTTTGCGACCAGCATGGATCCAGACCAGCATGGATCCAGACAAGCCTGGGCATCCGCGCAGTCTGATCAGGATCCATGCTGTTCGCTTACAAACCCTATAACAAGTAGAGAATCTGATAGCGCACAGCATGTTGGTTTTGTCATGGCGCGGCTCTTATCTAGTTGTTGATACTATCGTTTTCGGATAATATGCAGAATTTTCCCTTTTAATGGACTTTCCCAACAATATACAACAATATACATAGAACACATATAACATGATTTAAAAAGTACATTGCCACTCATATGTTGAGTTATAAAAGACTTTAGTAACAATTCAACGAATAAAGAGACTTACGTAATTACTGCTATATATACTATATGCATGCTTATATCGTTAAAGCTAAGAAGCAGACGCTTATCGTTAAATAAAAAATCATTAAAATACACGACGATAAAAAACTGAATGTGGAAAAAAGGCACTATTGCGCAATTCAAAAAAAATTCTTCGGGACGCTTTGTTAGCGCAACATGGGAAACGTCAGTTTTCGCGCTGTAAAATAATAGTTAGTCAGTAAGCGACTTGAACTATATAAATTGAAAAAAAAATGATAAGTAAGATTATTTTTTTCTACCACAAATACCTCAATACATAATAATATACATTATTTACAATAAATATAACCATTCTGACTGTTTAAATTAACAATAATGCTTCGGGACGCTTAATGACATTTCGGGACGCTAAATTCTTCGGGACGTTTTGTTAGCGCAACATGGGAAACGTCAGTTTTCGCGCTGTAAAATAATATTTTGTGGATGAAATGTTAATTTCCTTTTTAATGTCACTTACACATATCATAAAAGAACTTAATTACGATTTATCTTTGCTTAGATAAAAATAAAAACCATGAATACGTTTCGGGACGCTATGTTAGTCAGTAAGCGACTTGAACTATGCGTGGATAGATGTACGATTTCGGGCGCTATAAAGATAATTTTATGTATGGAAAATTTTTTCTCGCTATTGTTACTTATTTTACTATTTCATTAACTAAAATTACGAAGTATTTCAAAATAATTTTGGTTTAGATAAACATTAAACCTTCCGGACGCTTTGTCGGTATACGGTGGTTTTTGAGCAAGTGAACTGGAGTCGAAGGTATGTTAGTTTTTTTTATATAAATAGAAAAAAATGATAAGTAAGAATATTTTTTTCTACCATAAATACCTCAGTACATAATAATATAGCTCATTTACAATAAATATAACCCTTCTGGCTGTTTAAATTAACAATAATGCTTCGGGACGCTTCAGGACGCTTCGGGACGCTAAAATCCTTCGGGACGCTTTTTAGTGAGACCCTTTGGTAGAGACGTAACGGCCGTGACAAGACCAAAAAATTGTAGGCGTATATGCCGGTTTTCCTGTAAAGGCAGACATCTGTGTAATATCAATTTGTAAAATCTGTCGGTTTTGCAGTCTAACTCTAAGTATGATCGAAATGTCTTGGGTACGAAAGACTCGAGATCTCCAAATTACTTCGAAATTATTTACGAAAGTTTTAGTCCTCAGAAACAAATGGGCATCAATAAATAAACATAATATTATAAGTCATCAAATTCATAACATATTTTGCTTTATAACATACCTTATGAGCTTAACAGGCTGATAATTATGCTCGTGAAGTAGGTCGAAAAATATACCGGAAGTTGTCGGATTTCTTTTAACCTAATTATCGGCTAATTCAGAGACGAATAGATTATCTACATCTCTGGCTAATTCTATTTCAATATCCACTTTGCAATTATAAACTACAAAATTTATCCGATAAATAATGTCTTTTTCAAAAATTCTGGAATATAATACAAAAAAATGTGATGATAAGGCGGATGAGTAAGTTAAATATTGCAAGCCGTCAAGCACTATGACCCAATTAATTTACTATCCCATTCATAGAATTATGTGACCTTTCAAATTATATCCGCTACGTTTCTTATACCGTAATTCAAGCTCAATTGCACATTATTTTCAAAAAATAAATTTCTTGTCTCCACTTCTGTTCGCAATAAATGGAAGTTTTCAGAAATTCAGAGCACTATTTTTCACTCGCGGCGGTTATGCGTCGGTCATGGTCGGGTGATCACTATGAATTCAGCTTACGTTGATATGTTAGAATACAATATAGCATTTAGAGTGGCGATGAAACGTCACAGCAGTGGGCGTTACCCTGTATGGTTGGAAATTTCGGGTTTGTAAGTGCACTAGTTGGGACTACGTCCCAACTAAAAAAGTATTCATGCCCACAGTTATGATAAATTACCTTAAAAAAATGACATTTTATATGCCTCATTTGTGACTTATTGTTATTAAGTGAATTTACATATCTTAAGCAGTTTCAATTAATAAGGTTGTCTCATTTCAAAATAATTAAATGATATAAACCTATAAAAACTCTTCAATTATTATATCTTAACAGGAAAAAAAATCTAAAAATATAAAGTTAATATAAAAAACAAGAATATAGATCAACAAGGCAAAGGTAACGTTCATAGGACGCAGCCCCCCGACTAAAGTATACACTAATATTAGGAGTCAGTTTGATCTTGACCTTGACTTGAGCAGGCTCAATCAAACCGAGCCTGCAACATTTTCAATTTTGCCGTGTTGGGCTTTCTTTAGGGATTCTGTATTTATCTATTTTATGATCACATCCGTGTTATTTGTGCCGTGTGGCGGCTGTAAAAAGTCTCCCCGTACATTCAATGATGTTATATTTTCGATCCTTGAAGATCGATCAGCATGACATTATTGTTGTGCTTGTGGTATTTTTAGTTTCAACTTTTCGGCATTTTCTAGTTGGGTGTTTCCAATATTCCTACTTGAATAATGTTGAATCACCCTTGGGATATGTTGCCTGCTTTTTAAATTTGTCTTTTGACGTCTTATCTGTGATACGCAGGCTTCATAACCTCTGATCCCCTTTCAAAATTCCATTTTATTTAGTTCCGCCCATTGTTTTCTCGTTTAGGGCACACGCTTTTTATTACTTGGGGACCATACGCCACTTTTCATGGAATGGCACGGAAGTGTCACATTGAAGGTTCCATGATAACCGCCGTATGAACACATCTGAGGATGTTTCTAAATTCAAAACTTTACTATTTCATGTTTAAATGTTGAATTCTGCTTAAGCCGGTGCTAAGGGGCGTGGACGGTAACTTGCACTTTCCAGTACCGTCCATGAACAGGCTCAATCAAACCGAGCCTGCAACATTTTCAATTTTGCCGTTTTGGGCTTTCTTTAGGGATTCTGTATTTATCTATTTTATGATCACACCCGTGTTATTTGTGCCGTGTGGCGGCTGTAAAAAGTCTCCCCGTACATTTAATCAATGATGTTATATTTTCGATCCTTGAAGATCGTTCAGCACGACATTATTGTTGTGCTTGTGGTATTTTTAGTTTCAACTTTTCGGCATTTTCTAGTTGGGTGGTTCCAATATTCCTACTTGAATAATGTTGAATCACCCTTGGGATATGTTGCCTGCTTTTTAAATTTGTCTTTTGACGTCTTATCTGTGATACGCAGGCTTCATAACCTCTGATCCCCTTTCAAAATTCCATTTTATTTAGTTCCGCCCATTGTTTTCTCGTTTAGGGCACACGCTTTTTATTACTTGGGGACCATACGCCGCTTTTCATGGAATGGCACGGAAGTGTCATATTGAAGGTTCCATGATAACCGCCGTATGAACACATCTGAGGATGTTTCATAATTCAAAATTTTACTATTTCATGTTTAAATGTTGAATTCTGCTTAAGCCGGTGCTAGGGGGCGTGGACGGTAACTTGCACTTTCCAGTACCGTCCATGAACAGGCTCAATCAAACCGAGCCTGCAACATTTTCAATTTTGCCGTTTTGGGCTTTCTTTAGGGATTCTGTATTTATCTATTTTTTGAGGTAGTCCTAAACGGTGCTCTACACATCATCTCAGGTATATAAATATTTCTGCCAAATAGATTTTTATTTCATAATATTGGTTTAAAAAAACAGAGCGGACACAAATTTTGA